>NC_083226.1:181684707-181815102 GCF_032191835.1 Heteronotia binoei
AAATCTATATATCTATATAGCTCCTATATCTACTCCCCCCACAACAGACACCCTGTGAGGTGGGTGGGACTGAGAGAGCTCTCACAGCAGCTGCCCTTTCAAGGAGAACTCCTGCCAGAGCTATGGCTGACCCAAGGCCATTCCAGCAGGTGCAAGTGGAGGAGTGGGGAATCAAACTCGGTTCTCCCAGGTAACAGTCCGCACACTTAACGACTACACCAAACTGGATTGAAGGAGAAGGAGAAGACGAAGACGACTGCAGATTTATACCCTCTCTGAATCAGAGACTCAGAGCAGCTTACAATCTCCTATCTCTTCTCCCCCCACAACAGACACCCTGTGAGGTGGGTGGGGCTGAGAGAGCTCTCCCAGAAGCTGCCCTTTCAAGGACAACCTCTGCCAGAGCTATGGCTGACCAAGGCCATTCCAGCAGGTGCAAGTGGAAGAGTGGGGAATCAAACTCAGATTCTCCCAGATAAGAGTCCACGCACTTCACCACTACACCAAACTGGCACACGGGAGGCAGGCAGCGGGCATGCCAGACTCTGAGTGGGGACGAAGGCCTGAATTCAGCACCATCTTGAGCCTGGCCTGGTAGTCCTCGGCCGCCTCTTGGCATCCCCAGGGCCAGCGACTGTTTGCGCTCCTCTGCCAGCTGGCCGGCTCTTCCAGGCCAGCTCCTGCCGGCAGTCATTAACGCAAGCAAAGAAGGGAGCAGAAGGGTTGCCCCCACCCTCTTCTGCAAACTCAGCTATCCGTGTTGTTCCCCGAAGCGATACCCAGCCTTTAATGGGTCAGCCGAAGAGCGGGCAGAAAGGGCTCTGCTCTGCGCACGATACGCAGCGCGTTCTTCCGCATGAGCGCTTCCGCATCCGAGCAGGCCGCAGCCGGCCTCCTCCACAGCCCTTTCGGTAATCCTCCCTTCCCGGGATCCCAAACCGAAAGGGAGCCTGGCTGAGATCTGTCATCATTCCCTGCAGCTCTGAAATGGAGAGCTGCAGTCAGACCTGAGCTCCAGGCCTTTCCAGCTGCCACCTGTGTTCTCTTCCCGTCCTCCTCTCCGTAGGCAGAGAGCATCGCCCGCGGAGGCTGCAGAGGGACAGAGAGGCGGGAGACCCGCTCTGGCAGGCTCTCCGTAATGGAGCGAGGTCCCTGAATGATAAGGAAATTACAGTTTTCATTTTTTCCAGCCTCCTCTCCGGTGACTTGGCATGAAATCACACGCTCGGGTAATCAGCGCGGCCGCGTCTGATTGGCCGCCTCATTCTGCCGCATCAGAAGAGTGCCTTGCGAAGTGCAGCCGGATGAAAAAGAATTGGGTTTGACAGACCCCCTCCCAGGGATTGTGGAGTCTGGTTCTGGCCTTCTGGAATTCACAGCCCCTGCGGGGAGGAGAGGGCGGAGGGGAGGGACTGTTCTCCAGGCCAGGGAGACGGCGAAGCTGGGCCTAGTGGGGCAAGCAGAGGACGCACATCTGACAGCTGAGAAGCTTGGGCTCATCAGGGCAAACGTACTGGAAGCTGCAGTGGGACTGAATCTGGTGGGACAGACTTCTCCTGAGAGGAGCAGCAGGAAGAGGGTGGATTTCTATCCCAGCCTCTGCTTCAAATCTCAGAGTCTCAGAGCAACTTTACCTGCGAGAGGAGGCACGGGGAAGAGAGAGCCAGTTCGGTGTAGATGTGAAGTGCGTGGACTCTTATCTCGGAGAACCGGGTTTGATTCCCCGCTCCTCCACTTGCAGCTGCTGGAATGGCCTTGCGTCAGCCATAGCTCTCGCAGAGCTGTCCTTGAAAGGGCAGCTTCTGGGAGAGCTCTCTCAACCCCACCTTCCTCACAGGTTGTCTGTTGTGGGGGGGGGGGGAGAAGAGAAAGGAGATTGTAAGCCGCTCTGAGTCTCTGATTCAGAGAGAAGGGTGGGGTATAAATCTGCAAAAAAAATAAAAATAAAAATCTCAGAGCGACTCACAATCTCCTTTACCTGCAAGTGGAGGAGTGGGGAAGAGAGAGCCAGTTCGAAGTAGTGGTGAAGTGTGAACTTTACCTGTGAGAGGAGGCACGGGGAAGAGAGAGCCAGTTCAGTGTAGATGTGAAGTGTGTGGACTCTTATCTGGGAGAACCGGGTTTGATTCCCCACTCCTCCACTTGCAGCTGCTGGAATGGCCTTGCGTCAGCCTTAGCTCTCATAAGACTTTGTCCTTGAAAGGGCAGCTTCTGTCAGAGCTCTCTCAGCCCCACCCACCTCACAGGGTGTCTGTTGTGGGGGAGGGAAGGTAAAGGAGATTGTAAGCCGCTCTGAGTCTCTGATTCAGAGAGAAGGGCGGAGTATAAATCTGCAAAAAAAAAATATCTCGGAGTCTCAGAGTGACTCACAATCTCCTTAACCTGCAAGTGGAGGAGTGGGGAAGAGAGAGACAGTTTGGTGTAGTGGTTAAGTGCACTGACTCTTATCTGGGAGAACCGGGTTTGATTCCTGGAATGGCCTTGGGTCAGCCATATGTATCACAGGAGTTGTCCTTGAAAGGGCAGCTGCTGTGAGAGCCCTTTCAGCCCCATCCACCTCACAGGGTGTCTGTTGTGGGGGAGGAAGGTAAAGGAGATTGTAAGCCGCTCTGAGTCTCTGATTCAGAGAGAAGGGTGGTGTATAAATCTGCAGTCTTCCTCTCCTTCTTCAAACCCGGTTCTCCGAGATAAGTAAGGCTGCCAAGTCCAATTCAAGAAATATCTGGGAACTTTGGGGGTGGAGCCAGGAGCAATGGTGTGACAAGTACTGTTGAACTCCGAAGGGAGTTCTGGCCATCACATTTAAAGGGACCGCACACCTTAAATGCCTTCATTAAATGCCTTCCTTCCATAGGAAACAATGAAGGATAGGGGCACCTTCTTTGGGGGCTCATAGAATTGGACCCCCTGGTCCAATCTTTTTGAAACTTGGAAGGTATTTTGGGAAGAGGCACTGGATGTTATGCTGAAAATTTGGTGCCTCTACCTCAAACAACAGCCCCCCCCCCCAGAGCCCCAAATACCCACAGATGAATTCTCTTTTATTTCCTATGGGAATCAGTCTCCATAGGGAACAATAGAGTTCCCAGCAGACATTTCTCTCCCTTCCCCCAACTTTCTGATGACCCTGAAGCGGGAGGAGGGCCTCCAAACCGGGGGATCCCCTGCCCCCACCTGGGGATTGGCAACCCTACGGATAAGAGTCCGCACACTTAATCACTACACCAGGGGTGGCCAAACTGTGGCTCAGGAGCCACATGTGACTCTTTCACATATAATGCGTGGCTCTTGAAGCCCCCACTGCCCTGTTGGCTGGCAGCTTGGAGAATGCATTTAAAGTTAAAGTTGCTTTCTTTCCACCTCTCCCAACCTCCTCCCCTCATCTATTCCTCCCTTCCCTCCTTCAAACAACTGACGTTGATGTCTCGAGGCTCTCAGACATCTGACATTTATTCTATGTGGCTCTTACGTTAAACACGTTTGGCCACTCCTGAACTACACCAAACTGTCTCTCAGTCCTAGTGCTGAGGACAGACCTGCCCATTGCAGCGTTCGGGAAACCGGATTGCTGAGCTGGGGGTTTCCAAGAAAGGTTGCCAACTCCGTGTATGTTTGGCTTTCTCACACTTCTTGTAATGGAAGTATTCTTCAATAAAGTCAATTTCACCACTCTTTATATTGCACTTCTAGTTCATTATGTAGGCCAGGGGTGGCCAACGGTAGCTCTCCAGATGTTTTTTGCTACAACTCCCATGAGCCCCAGCCATTGGCCGTGTTCGCTGGGGCTGATGGGAGTTGTAGGCAAAAAAAAAACATCTGGAGAGCGACCGTTGGCCACCCCTGATGTAGGCACCGAACAATAAGCCTTGAAAAAAGAATGAGAGCATTGGATAGAAGAGAAACATTTTGCGATGATTGAATCAGCTTACGCTGGTGATAAAGCAAGAAAGCGAAACGGGAAACATAAAATCGGTTGATCCTGTCGCGCCGCAGCTTTAAGCGGCTGCGGAAGCATCGTTCGTAAGCAGCCTAAGAGAGAGAATGTATTTGGTGGTGGGGATATATAGGAACTTAAAATATTCCACAGTTTTTTCAAGGCTGAGCAGTCGGGTTAAAACGGATAGAAGGAAGTCCTTCTTCACCCAAAGGGTGATTAACATGTGGAATTCACTGCCACAGGAGGTGGTGGCGGCTACAAGCATAGCCAGCTTCAAGAAGGGATTGGATAAAAATATGGAGCAGAGGTCTATCAGCGGCTATTAGCCACAGTGTGTGCGTGTGTATATTTTGACCACTGTGTGATACAGAGTGTTGGACTGGAGGGGCCACTGGCCTGATCCAACCGGGATTCTCTTATGTTCTTATGTGACACAGAGTGTTGGACTGGATGGGCCATTGGCCTGATCCAACATGGCTTCTCTTATGTTCTTATGTGACACAGAGTGTTGGACTGGATGGGCCACTGGCCCGATCCAACAGGGCTTCTCTTGTGTTCTTATGTGACACAGAGTGTTGGACTGGATGGGCCACTGGCCTGATCCAACAGGGCTTCTCTTGTGTTCTTATGTGACACAGAGTGTTGGACTGGATGGGCCACTGGCCTGATCCAACAGGGCTTCTCTTGTGTTCTTACGTGACACAGAGTGTTGGACTGGATGGGCCACTGGCCTGATCCAACAGGGCTTCTCTTATGTTCTTATGTTCTCCTGGCCCTCTCCCCTCTTCAGGGTCATCAGAAAGCGGGGGCTGGGGAGGAAAATATCTGCTGGGCACTCCATTATTCCCTATGGAGACCCATTCCTAGAGGGTATAATGGTGAATTGATCCGTGGGTATCTGGGGCTCTGTAGGGGCGGTTATTTGAGATGGAAAAGAAAGAAAAGGTCCCCTGTGCAAGCACCATTCGTTTCCGACTCTGTGGTGACATTGCTTTCACACTGTTTTCACGGCAGACTTTTTACGGGGTAGTTTGCCATTGCCTTCCCTAGTCATCTACACTTCCCCCCCACCCGCCCCAGCAAGCTGGGGACTCATTTTACCCACCTCGGAAGGATGGAAGACTGAGTCAACCTCGAGCCAGCTGCCTGAAAACCCAGCTTCCGCCGAGGATTAAACTCAGGTCATGAGCAGAGCTTAGGACTGCAGTACTGAAGCTTTAACATTCTGCGCCACCGGGCTCTCTGTTATTTGAGACCAAGGCACCGAATTTGCAGCATAGCATTCAGCACCTCTCCTCAATATGCCCTCCCAGTTGCAAAAGGAATGGACCACGGGGTGCAATTCTATGAGCCCCCGAAGAAAGTGCCCCTATCCTTCATTTATTTCCAATTATGCTTGTCACATCCTTGCTCCTGGCTCCACCCCCAACGTCTCCTGGCTCCACCCCCAAATCCCCCAGATACTTCTTGAATTTACACTGAATCAGACCGTCAATCCATCACGCAGTCAGTCTTGTCTACTCAGACCGGCAGCAGCTCTCCGGGAGGTCTTTCTCCTCCCCTCCTGTCTGGTCCTATTAACTGGAGCCGCCAGGGATCGAACCTGGGACCTTCTGCGTGGCAAGCAGAGGCTCTACCGCTAAGCCGCGGCCCCTCCCCTCAGTGTCTCTCCATCCCCACCGCCCCCCACCCCCTGGCAAGACGTTGGCATCATCTTAGCCACCGGCTGGAGGATTTGCAGTCATCCCTTTCAGCTGCTTCATTCCTTCTAGGCAGAATTAAGCAGAAGTCTCAGCAAAGATCATACTGGGCCGGGAAGGGGGTGGGGGGTGGATGGGTGGGCTGTTCTCTTGCTTTGCTCATCCATTGCGAGATAAGCAGGCGTGGAAACAGCAGCCTGGTTCTGCCTCTCCGAAAGCAGAGGCAGATGGCTGCAGATTCCCAGCAAACTCTCGGCGGCTCAAGAGGCAGTGCAGATGAGGAACAAGGAGCAGGGGGGGGGGGGAGTCTGTGTGTTTGTTCACTTAAGGCTCACGGTCTTTCGCTTACCGATTATGCCAGAGCTGCGTTTGGGAAAAAGCAAGCGGCAACACAGTAGAGAACAGCAAGGGGAAAAAAAACAAACCCAACAACTGTGTACAAGAACTAAATATGTTCCAAAAATTTATAGACTCTGTGTCAATTTCTTAAACACTTAGAGCAGGGGGGGCCAAACTCTCAGCTCGGGAGCCACATGTGGCTCTTTCACACATATTGTGCGGCTCTCGAAGCTCCCGCCGCCCCATCGGTCAACTTGGAGAAGGCATTTGTCTCTTTAAACCCCTTTTCCAAGCCAAGCCAGCCAGTGGCTTAAAGTTGCTTTCTTTCCACCTCCCCTCCCCATCTTCCTTCCTTCCTTCCTTCCTTCCTTCCTTCCTTCCTTCCTTCCTTCCTTCCTTCCTTCCTTCCTTCCTTCCTTCCTTCCTTCCTTCCTTCCTTCCTTCCTCCCTCCCTCCCTCCCTCCCTCCCTCCCTCCCTCCCTTCGTGGCTATTAGCCACAGTGTATTGTTGGAACTCTCTCTGGGGCAAGTGATGCTCTGTATTCTTGGTGCTTGAGGGGGGCACAGTGGGAGGGCTTCTAGTGTCCTGGCCCCACTGGTGGACCTCCTGATGGCAACTCTCTGTCTAGGGCAGTGATGCTCTGTATTCTTGGTGCTTGGGAGGGGCAACAATGGGAGGACTTCTAGTGGGATGGACCTCCTGATGGCACCTGGTTTTTTGGCAGGGTCCAGGGCCCAAGAGGCCACCGTTTCCTAAAAGAGAACTTCTCTCTGTTGCCTGGAGATCACTTGAAAGTGTGGGAGATGCTCCAGGCCCCTCCTGGAGGCTGGCAAGCTTATCCGCAGCGCCGTTCAGCATAGATCCTTCCAATTTGCCCTCGAGAGCCTTGGCCCGCTCTGTGTGCCAAGGTTTTCCCCTCCTCTCGCAGTGCCCGGGGGCAGGTGGCTGCTAATCCTAAAATCTGAGGTCGGTGTCCAGTCCAGACGACTAAGCCTGTACTAATCCTATCACAGCAACGGCAACCTGCCCTCCCGGGGGATGGATTCCTTCCCCCAAACAAACAGCAGAAGCCAGATTAACGCTCTGGTTGCTCTCCATCCCCCCCCCCCACACACCCCTTAGGGAAAGGGCCGTGGCTCAGTGGTAGAGCATTTGCTCACCATGCAGAAGGTCTTGGGTTCAATTATTGGCATCTCCAGTTAACAGGACCAGGCAGGAGGTGATGCAAAAAAAGACTTTTCTTTCCTGAAACCCTGGAGAGCTGCTGGCAGCCTCAGCGGGCCAAGGGTCTGATTCAGTAGAAGGCAGCTTCACGTGTGTGGGGGCCTGTGGCTCAGTGGCAGAGCCTCTGCTTGGCATGCAGAAGGCTCCATGTTCAATCCCTGGCATCTCCAGCTAAAAGGATCAGGAGGAGGTAAGAAGAAGAAGATATTGGATTTATATCCCGCCCTCCACTCCGAAGAGTCTCAGAGCGGCTCACCATCTCCTTTCCCTTCCTCCCCCACAACAGACACCCTGTGAGGTAGATGAAGATATTGGATTTATATCCCGCCCTCCACTCCAAAGAGTCTCAGAGCAGCTCACAATTTCCTTTCCCTTCCTCCCCCACAACAGACACCCTGTGAGGTAGATGTAGATATTGGATTTATATCCCGCCCTCCACTCCGAAGAGTCTCAGAGCAGCTCATAATCTTCTTTACCTTCCCCTTCCCACAACAGACACCCTGTGAGGTAGATGAAGATATTGGATTTATATCCCGCCCTCCACTCCAAAGACTCTCAGAGCAGCTCACAATCTCCTTTCCTTTCTCCCCCACAACAGACACCCTCTGAGGTAGATGAAGATATTGGATTTATATCCTGCCCTCCACTCCAAAGAGTCTCAGAGCAGCTCACAATTTCCTTTCCCTTCCTCCCCCACAACAGACACCCTGTGAGGTAGATGAAGATATTGGATTTATATCCCGCCCTCCACTCCAAAGACTCTCAGAGCGGCTCACAATCTCCTTTCCCTTCCTCCCCCACAACAGACACCCTGTGAGGTAGATGAAGATATTGGATTTATATCCCGCCCTCCACTCCGAAGAGTCTCAGAGCGGCTCACCATCTCCTTTCCCTTCCTCCCCCACAACAGACTCCCTGTAAGGTAGATGAAGATATTGGATTTATATCCCGCCCTCCACTCCGAAGACTCTCAGAGCGGCTCACAATCACCTTTCCCTTCCTCCCCCACAACAGACACCCTGTGAGGTGGGTGGGCCTGAGAGAGCTCTCCCAGCAGCTGCCCTTTCAAGGACAACCTCTGCCAGAGCTATGGCTGACTCAAGGCCATTCCAGCCGCTGCAAGTGGAGGAGCAGGGAATCAAACCCGGTTCTCCCAGATAAGACTCTGCACGCTTAACCACTACACCAAACTGGCTCTCACAGCAGCTGCCCTTTCAAGGACAACTCCTGGGAGAGCTATGACTGACCCCAGGCCATACTAGTATCTGCAAGTGGAGGAGTGGGGAATCAAACCTGGTTCTCCCAGATAAGAGTCTGCACACTTAGCCACTACAGCAAACTGGCTCTGAGAGAGCTCTGACAGAAGCTGCCCTTTCAAGGACAACTCCTACAAGAGCTATGGCTGACCCAAGGCCATTCCAGCAGGTGCAAGTGGAGGAGCGGGGAATCAAACCTGGTTCTCCCAGATAAGAGTCTGCACACAGCCACTACAGCAGACTGGCTCTGAGAGAACTCTGAGAAAAGCTGCCCTTTCAAGGACAACTCCTGCCAGAGCTATGGCTGACCCAAGGCCATGCCAGCAGGTGCAAGTGGAGGAGAATCAAACCCGATTCTCCCAGATAAGACTCCGCACACTTAACCACTACACCAAACTGGCTCTCCAGACCTTTCTCTGCCTGAGACCCTGGAGAGCGGCTGCCAGTCTGAGTAGACCTCAATGGGCAGCGTTTTGAATCAATATACCCTATGGGACACTACGCGAGGGGGACACTACCTGAGAATTTGAATTATGCGAAGCTATATGGCTGTAAAACGTTAATTGAGATCTCGAATTAGAAGTTTAATGTATGAGTGTGTAAAACCTGCTTAGGAGAATCGCCCTACCTGAGGAAGGGTCACGTCCTTATAATGCGCTCGACATCCAGGAATTGCGTTGTATATGTGTGCCGTGGGGCTTCAGTGCATTGTGCCATATTTATAGGGATATTTGCGCTTCTGAAAGAAGACTAACTTACAGTTGGTACAAGGACGTTTGCTGATATACACACGCTGAGGCTTCGCTAGCCGTTGGGACTTCCGCTTTTCCCTTGTTTGCTATATTGCGGAGCGTATTATTGGTTTTGTTTAAAATTTTGACCAAAGTGGGCCACAGAACGCCGTTTCCTTTGGGATTTGGCTTTAGGTACCCAATTACCGTGTCGCCCTTTAGAGTTACAACTTTATTTGAAGCCAAGGAAGGCAGCTTCACGCCTTGAAGCCACAGGCAATCTGCAAAGGCACCGGCTCTTGAGCTCCACTACGCTGCGAACTCCCGCAGAACGGCTGTTGCGAGGAATTACTCCTGTGGTTGTCATTGTCGCATCCGTGACTCAGCTGGAATCCAGCTTTGGGGTGGAAGAGGGAGGATTCAGGAAAGGGAGGGCTGATCCCCTCCACCATAAGAACATAAGAGAAGCCATGTTAGATCAGGCCAATGGCCCATCCAGTCCAGCATTCTGTGTCACACAGTGGCAAAAAAAAAATTATATACACACACACACACACACACACACTGTGGCTAATAGCCACTGATGGACCTCTGCTCCATATTTTTATCTAAACCCCTCTTGAAGGTGGCTATGTTTGTGGCCGCCACCACCTCCTGTGGCAGTGAATTCCACATGTTAATCACCTTTTGGGTGAAGAAGTACTTCCTTTTATCCGTTTTAACCTGTCTGCTCAGCAATTTCATCGAATGCCCACGAGTTCTTGTATTGTGAGAAAGGGAGAAAAGTACTTCTTTCTCTACTTTCTCCATCCCATGCATTATCTTGTTAACCTCTTTCATGTCACCCCGCTGTCGATGTTTCTCCAAGCTAAAGAGTCCCAAGCGTTTCAACCTTCTTCATAGGGAAAGTGTTCCAGCCCTTTAATCATTCTAGTTGCCCTTTTCTGGACTTTCTCCAATGTTATAATATCCTTTTTGAGGTGCAGCGACCAGAACTGCACACAGTACTCCAAATGAGACAGCACCATCGATTTATACAGGGGCAATATGGTAGTGGCTGATTTGTTTTCAATTCCCTTCCTAATAATTCCCAGCATGGCGTTGGCCTTTTTTATTGCAAACGCACACTTCTTGATATTTTCAGTGAGTTATCTACCAGGACCCCAAGATCTCTCTCTTGGTCAGTCTCTGCCAGTTCACACCCCATCAACTTGTATTTGTAGCTGGGATTCTTGGCCCCAATGTGCATTACTTTGCACTTGGCCACATTGAACCGCATCTGCCACGTTGACGCCCACTCACCCAGCCTCAACAGATCCCTTTGGAGTTCCTCACAATCCTCTCTGGTTCTCACCACCCTGAACAATTTAGTGTCATCCGCAAACTTGGCCACTTCTCACTCCCAATTCTAAATCATTTACGAACAAATTAAGAGCATGGGACCCAGTACCGAGCCCTGCGGCACCCCACTGCTTACTGTCCTCCACTGCGAAGACTGCGCATTTATACTCACTCTCTGCTTCCTATTACTCAGCCAGTTTTTAATCCACAAGAGGACCTGTCCTTTTACTCCATGACTCTCAAGCTTTCTAAGGAGCCTTTGATGAGGAACTTTATCAAAAGCTTTCTGGAAGTCAAGGTAAACAACATCTGTCGGGTCTCCTTTGTCCACATGTTTGTTCACCCCCTCAAAGAAATGTAACAGGTTAGTGAGGCAAGATCTTCCCTTACAGAACCCATGCTGAGTCTGCCTTAATAACCCATGTTCATCAATGTGCCTACTCATTCTGTCCTTGATAATGCTTTCTACCAACTTTCCCGGTATTGAAGTCAGACTGATTGGCCTGTAATTTCCCGGATCTCCTCTGGAACCCTTTTTAAAGAGGGGGGTGACATTTGCTACCTTCCAGTCCTCAGGAACGGAGGCAGATTTCAATGAAAGATTACAGATTTTTGTCAGAAGATCCACAAGTTCAACTTTGAGTTCTTTCAGAACTCTCGGATGTATGCCATCCGGACCCGGTGACTTATTAGTTTTTAATTCGTCCATCAGTTGTAGGACCTCCTCTTTTGTCACCTCAATCTGACTCAGGTCTTTCAACACCCCTTCCAAAATTATTGGTTCTGGGGTGGGTAAAAAGTTCTCATCTTCCACAGTGAAGACGGAGGCAAAAAATTCATTCAGCTTCTCAGTCATTTCCCCATCCTCCTTCAGTAATCCTTTTACCCCATGGTCATCCAAGGGCCCCACTGCTTCCCTGGCTGGTTTCCTACTTCTAATATATTTGAAGAAATTTTTATTGTTGGTCTTTATGTTTTTTGCAATATGCTCCTCATAGTCCCTTTTTGCCTGCCTGATCACAGTCTTGCATTTGATTTGCCACTGCCTGTGTTCCCTTTTACTAATCTCACTTGGACTGGTTTTCCACTGCTTAAAGGAGTCCTTCTTACCTTTTACAGCTTCCATTACTTTGTTTGTTAACCATAGAGGCCTTTTCTTATGCCTGTTTGTGCCTTTCCTAACTTGTGGTATGTATTTTATCTGAGCTTCTAGGATTATAGTTTTAAATAGTCTCCAAGCTTCCCCAAGGGTTTTGACCATATTTACCTTTCCTTTCAGTTTCCTCCTCACATGCCTCCTCATCTCAATGAATTTACCCCTTTTAAAGTTAAACGTGGTTGTTTAATGTGGTTGCGGTCTTTTGGGGCAACTCCCTATTTATACAAACGGCGAAATCAATAACATTATGGTCACTGCTCCCAAGTGGCGCAATCACTTTTACATCTCTCACCAAGTCTTGGGCATTACTTAGGACCAAATCCAGGATCGCCCCACCGCTGGTAGGTTCTGAGACCATCTGCTCCATAGCACAGTCATTGAGAGCATCAAGAAACTCAATCTCTTTCTCTCGACCAGTCAGTTAAAATAATCTCTACCAACATGGAACAGTCAGCGCTGGATTAAACCCTGTGGAGGCCCCTAGACAGTCGAAATCTTGGGGGAGAGGGGCTCTAGGCTGTAGCTACAGTGGGGCCTGGTAGGTGCCAGGCTCATCCTTTCAACCCTCCCCCCTTTCAACTGTATGGGCCCTCAATTGAAGTAGAGAAATAACGAGGTCTGCACACATTGTTGGTATGAAGTGGATTTACTTTGATATCAAGGCAGAACTTAGCCGGCCATTGGCCCAATATGTTAAAATCACTTTACATCCAGCCAGTTTTATTCACACCCAAAACAAGCAGGCAGGCCCCCAAGCTAATCTAACTCAACATGCCCCACCCTCCTGTAACTTCTAGTATTTTTCCATACGTCCGGTCTCCATGTGTTATCAGCTCTCGCAAGAAGCTTCTCAAAGAGGTGGAGGCCCTTTTGTTATCTAATACACATCCAGAGGCCTCAATGAGGTCACTGCCTCTAATCTAATTTACAACCTTGAACTCGCACCCACTGAGACTATCTGGCCTCTACCGGACAGTTGCTTCAAACATCTTAATTTTAAAGGCAGAAGTATGCTTTTATTCATTATTCAGGGGTCCCCCTTCACAATGTCGCCTTTGCTGACACCCACTGGTCTGCTGTCTTTTTGCTTCCTTCTCTCCCCTTCCCTTGCAGAGCAGAGGGGGAGGGGATGAGAGTCAAGAGGTCTCTGTCTCTCTGAGAGTGGGGCATATAAGAAAGGGGTGGGGGGGAGCTAGGGTTGCCAAGTCCAATTCAAGAAATATCTGGGGACTTTGGGGGTGGAGCCAGGAGACATTGGGGGTGGAGCCAGGAACACGGGTGTGACGAACATAATTGAACTCCAAGAGAGTTCTGTCCATCACATTTAAAGGGATAGCTCACCTTTTTAGATGCCTTCCTTCCATAGGAAATAATGAAGGATAGGGGTACCTTTTTGGGGGGCTCATAGAATTGGACCCCCTGGTCCAATCGTTTTGAAACTTGGGGAGTACTTTGGGGAGATTCACTAGATACTATACTGAAAACTTGGTGCCTCTACCTCAAAACACAGCTCCCCCAGAGCCCCCGAAACCGCCGGATCAATTCCCCACTATACCCTATGAGAATCGATCTCCACATAGGGAATAATGAAGTGCTCAGCAGACGTTTCCCTCCCCCCCCCCCGTTTCTGGCGACTCTGAAGCGAGGGATTGGCCTCTCAACTCATGAGTTGCTGCCAACTTCTTCACAGCAACACAGACACCCCATCCCAAGAGGAAGCCTTTCAATTGGAGCCTGAAGCCTCTGGAGGTCGAAAGGCACATGGTCCTCTGGGGGCGGGGCTTCCCCCACCGGCCAGCTGACTGGGGGCGGGAAGGAGTCTGGGGAAGTGGAAGAACCCCCGCTGGGACCTGGGGATTGGCAAGCCTAGGGGGAGCAGAGCTGCTGTGACTTCCCAGGCGAAGAGGGGTTAGCTTGTGGAACTCAAGGCAGCTTACAGTGCTGAGAGCCCTGGGTTGCAAAACTGGGTGGCCCCCCGACCCCCCCTTCAACTGCTGTGGACCACACCAAACATGAAATCCTGGCTACGGCCCTGGGGCCCTCACAAATTATCTTAGAGTCTGAGCACCCACCCCTGACCCCTGCTGCAGCCTTCAGGCACCTTCTTTATTATTATTATTATTAATAATAATAATAATAAATAATAATAATAAAACGGATAAAAGGAAGTACTTCTTCACCCAAAGGGTGATTAACATGTGGAATTCACTGCCACAGGAGGTGGTGGCGGCCACAAGTATAGCCACCTTCAAGAGGGGTTTAGATAAAAATATGGAGCACAGGTCCATCAGTGGCTATTAGCCACAGTGTATGTGTGTATATAAAAATTTTTGCCACTGTGTGACACAGAGTGTTGGACTTGATGGGCCGTTGGCCTGATCCAACATGGCTTCTCTTATGTTCTTAATAATAAATTTTTATTTATACCCCGCCCTCCCCGCCGAAGCAGGCTCAGGGCGGCTTACAGGCCATGATATAACAATAAATACAACATAACCATTAAGATACATTTCCTAAAAACAGCGATTAGATTAAAATTTAAAATTTAAATTACAGTATAAATTAATGGTGCTACATTCTTAATATACATGTAAACATAGCTTATTGGTGCGATGGTTCTATCTTAATACGCCAGCTGGAAAAGGACGGTTTTGCAAGCCCTACGGAACTGATTTAAGGCCCTGCAGGGCCCACACCTCCTCTGGCAGCTGGTTCCACCACTGGGGTGCTGTTATCGAAAAGGCCCGCTCCCTGGTTGTTTTTAGTTTGGCCTGCTTTGGCCCAGGGATTTTCAGCAGATTTTGTGAACTAGATCGCAGTGCCCTCTGGGGAACATATGGAGAGAGACGGTCCCTGAAGTAGGCAGGTCCTCGGCCATATAAGGCGGGCGGGCGAGAGGCAGAGAGAGGCAAGCTTGGCAACAACGCCAGCAGCAGCCGCACCAGGCAAGTCGGGCAAAGAGCAGCTCAGTTGCCGGCTGTGCATGCAGGCTGGGAGGGCTGCAAGCAGAGGGGAAAACGAGGGGGGAGCTGACCCGGGGACCCTAAAGGTGTGGGGGCCTATAGGCCAGTGCCGACTTGGCCTAATGGCTAATCCAGCTCTGGAACTAGGTGGGGCCAGGGGATCCCCCGGTTTGGAGACCCTCCCCCCACTTCAGGGTCATCAGAAAGCGGGGGGGAAGGGAGGGAAATGTCTGCTGGGAACTCTACTAGTCCCTATTGAGACTTATACCCATAGGAAATAATGGAGAATTGATGCAGGGGAATCTGGGGCTCTGGGGAGGCTCTTTTTTGAGGTAGAGGCACCAAATTTGCAGTATAACATCCAGTGCCTCTCCACAAAATATCCCCCAAGTTTCAAAATCATTAGACCAAGGGGTCCAATTCTATGAGCCCCCAAAGAAGGTGCCCCTATCCTTCATAATTCCCTATGGAAAGAAGGCCTTTAAAAGGTGTGCAGTCCCTTTAAATGTGATGGCCAGAACTCCCTTTGGAGTTCACTTATGCTTGTCTCAAGCTTGCTCCTGGCTCCACCCCCAATTCTCCTGGCTCCACCCCCAAAGTCCCCAGATATTTCTCAAATTGGACTTGGCAACCCTATCTGGAACAGTGCCGTCCCTAAAGAGGTAGGGCAATTAGTGGGCAGCAGTTTTGCCCAAGAGACCCTCCGCCCTGGAGGGCTGGAGCAGAGAGGGTTTGGGAGGAGTCCAGGGAGGCGCTCCTCTGACTCCTGCAGGACTTGGCGTATTAAAGGAGCCCCCCCCACACTGCCTCACCTTTCTGGGTCATCAGCTGCTTGCTTTGGCAGGAGACGGCCTAGGATTCAGGGCCGCCCCTTCCCGCTAGAAGAGCCGTGGAGGGCTGCCAGCGTGGAAAGCGCTCCGCATACATTGGAGCAACTGTTAAAAGTCCCTGCGGAGGAAAGAGTATTATGCTTATATTGCACATGGCTGTAAAACACTGGCTCGTCAAAGGGCCTGTGGTGAGTTTAGGCTTCCCAACCCTCCCGCCCTGGCGGGGGACCCCAGGTTTTCGAGCCTCTTCCCCCGCTCCCCAAAAAAACAGAAGTGGGAGGAGGGGGAGGTACGGAAGGCCGTACCATTTGAATCTTTTAGGCTCGCGTGACGAAGAGAAAAGAAAGAGACGCTCTTTGCCTTCCTTGCTGACGCCGCGCGACTTCCTCCCAGAGCGCGGAGCTCCGTCCGCCCTGGGCTTCTGGGAAATCACTTCCCCTTCCGCTCAGAGTGGTAGCGTCCGAACCTTGTCACGTGCTCCTCCTTGACCGGCGTGTGGCGCGTGCACGAAGGGGATCGTGGCCGGGCTGCTTAGGGCGGTGTGGCGGCACGGCTTTGGCCTTTCAGGCTGGGATGTGGCGTTGGCGCCGTCGCGCTCTCCTCGGCGCCGCTCCACTCCGCTCGGGCCGCAGTCTCCCGCGGCAGCAGCAGGTGAGTGTCCCTGGCTGGCCTGGCGGTAGTCGCGCTGGTGGTGGGTGAAAGGGCAGGACTCAGCCTGTTCCCAATTCTCCGAATTATGTGAAAGGATGGAGTTGAGGACAATGCTGCTTTAAAGGTGTTGTGGAGCTGTGTGTGTGTGTAAAAGAGAGCAGCGTAGCCCCTGTGCTTTCCACACCTCGTTGCGGAGGCACCACAGAAAGTTAAGTGAGTGTGTTCGTGTGGGGGGTGTGTGTGGAGGGAACTCTATTATTCCCTATGCAGACTTATTCTCAGAGGAAATAATGGAGAATTGATCCATGGGTATCTGGGGCTCTGGGGGGGCTGTTTTTTGAGGTAGAGGCACCATATTTGCAGCATATCATCCAGTACCTCTCCCCAAAATACCACCCAAGTTTCAAAAAGATTGGACCAGGGGGTCCAATTCTATGAGCCCCAAAAGAAGGTGCCCCGTCCTTCATTATTTCCTATGGAGGGAAGGGATTTAAAAGATGTGCGGTCCCTTTAAATGTGATGGCCAGGACTCCCTTTGGAGTTTAGTTATGCTTGTCACACCCTTGCTCCTGGCTCCTCCCCCAAAGTCTCCTGGCCCCACCCCCAGAGTTCCCAGATATTTCTTGAATTGGACTTGGCAACCCTAGCTTGAGACCCTGGAGAGCCATGAATGGGGCTGTGGCTCAGTGGCAGAGCATCTGCTTGGGAAGCAGAAGGTCCCAGGTTCAATTACCGGCATCTCCAACTAAAAAGGGTCCAGGCAAAGAGGCGTGAAAAAGCTCAGCTTGAGACCCTGGAGAGCCATGAATGGGGCTGTGGCTCAGCGGTGGAGCATCTGCTTGGGAAGCAGAAGGTCCCAGGTTCAATCCCCGGCATCTCCAGCTAAAAAGGGTCCAGGCAAGTAGGCGTGAATAACCTCAGCTTGAGACCCTGGAGAGCCATGAATGGGGCTGTGGCTCAGTGGTAGAGCATCTGCTTGGGAAGCAGAAGGTCCCAGGTTCAATCCCAGGCATCTCCAGCTAAAAAGGGTCCAGGCAAGTAGGCGTGAAAAACCTCAACTTGAGACCCTGGAGAGCCATGAATGGGGCTGTGGCTCAGTGGCAGAGCATCTGCTTGGTAAGCAGAAGGACCCAGGTTCAATCCCCAGCATCTCCAACTAGAAAGGGTCCAGGCAAGTAGGCATGGAAAATGTCAGCTTGAGAACCTGGAGAGCCATGAATGGGGCTGTGGCTCCGTGGCAGAGCATCTGCTTGGGAAGCAGAAGGTCCCAGGTTCAATCCCCGGCATCTCCCACTAAAAAGGGTCCAGGCAAGTAGGCGTGAATGACCTCAGCTTGAGACCCTGGAGAGCTGCTGCCATTCTGAGTAGACAAGACTGACTTTGAGGGCCCCAGGGTGTCATTCAGCAGAAGGCAGCGTCATATGTTCATATGTTTGCATGGCCCTGGGCAGTGCGGAGGGCTCTAAAGGTCAGGTCCCGCTCTTTGCATGGAAGGAAGGCCGGCAGACCCCACCAGAAGCGAGGAGCTCCCCCCACAGCCCACAGGCGAGCTGCCTTGCCTCTCTAACCACTGGGCATTGTTGTCTCCCCAGGAGAAGAAAGGCCAGGAGGTGCAGAAGGGCCCGGAGGTGGAGATCGCCAAGCTGGACAAGCTGCTGAACGTGGTGAGAGAGCCCACGGCCAAGCCCACCAAGTGAGCCTAGCTGCCCCCCACCCCATGGAACGGGGACTCTGCAAACAACCCCCCCTTGGTCGGGGCAGGGGCCTTGCCTGGACGGCTCTCCCAAGGCTGTGGGATTCTACGGGGGGGGGGGATTTTTGGTTTTTTTTGCACCCAGGAAAATAAAAGCAAAAGTGTTTACAGCTCTAACGTCTGACTCTCTCGCTGAATTGAAAAGGGGGAGGGGGGAAGGGAAGCAGGGTTTTCAAAATGATCACCTGGAAGGAGACAGATCTCCCACTCCGGGAGGAGAGGCTGGTGCCTTTGGGAGGCTGGGTGTGAGAAACAAGGACCACCGGTGGACCTCCTGATAGCGCCTGGGTTTTTTGGCCGCTGTGTGACACAGAGTGTTGGACTGGATGGGCCATTGGCCTGATCCAACAGGGCTTCTTTTATGTTCTTATGTGACACAGAGTGTTGGACTGGATGGGCCATTGGCCTGATCCAACAGGGCTTCTCTTATGTTCTTATGTGACACGGAGTGTTGGACTGGATGGGCCATTGGCCTGATCCAACAGGGCTTCTCTTAAGTTCTTATGTGACACAGAGTGTTGGACTGGATGGGCCATTGGCCTGATCCAACAGGGCTTCTCTTAAGTTCTTATGTGACACAGAGTGTTGGACTGGATGGGCCATTGGCCTGATCCAACAGGGCTTCTCTTAAGTTCTTATGTGACACAGAGTGTTGGACTGGAGGGGCCATTGGCCTGATCCAACAGGGCTTCTCTTATGTTCTTATGTGACACAGAGTGTTGGACTGGATGGGCCATTGGCCTGATCCAACAGGGCTTCTCTTATGTTCTTATGTGACACAGAGTGTTGGACTGGAGGGGCCATTGGCCTGATCCAACAGGGCTTCTCTTAAGTTCTTATGTGACACAGAGTGTTGGACTGGATGGGCCATTGGCCTGATCCAACAGGGCTTCTCTTAAGTTCTTATGTGACACAGAGTGTTGGACTGGATGGGCCATTGGCCTGATCCAACAGGGCTTCTCTTAAGTTCTTAAGGGCTCGCCTGGGTCTTTGAACTGGGGCTGTTCCTATCAAGGTCTGGAACAAGGCAGATGTAGACTCAGGGCATTTGTAGCAGGAGCTCCTTTGCATATTAGGCCACACCTCCCTGATGTAGCCAATCCTCCAAGAGCTTACAGGGTTCTCTGAACATGGCCTACTGTAAGCTCCAAGAAGATTGGCTACATCAGGGGCGTGCAGCCTAATATGCAAAGGAGGTCCTGCTAGGGCTTTTTCTATAGCAGGAACTCCTTTGAACTTTAGGCCACTCTGCCCTGACGTAGCCAATCCTCCTGGAGCTTACAGTAGGCACTGTAAGAAAAGCCCTGTGAACTCTTGGAGGATTGACTACATCAGGGGTTGTGCAACCTAATATGCAAAGGAGTTCCTCCTACAAAAAAAGCCCTGTGTAGACTTAAAGGCCCCCAGCTTCAGAAGCCTCAAATAAATGCTCTTATGAAGAGCTGACCCAAGGCCATTCCAGCAGCTGCAAGCGGAGGAGTGGGGAATCAAACCCAGCTCTCCCTGATAAGCATCCGCACACATAACCACTACACCAAATCAGTGTAATCACAGAGAGTGATTAAAATGCGGAGCTTGGTGCCAGAGGATGTAGTGATGGCCCCAGGCACAGACAGCTTTAACAACATATTAGATTGATTCATGGAGGAGAGATCTATCAGCGGCTACTAGCCATGGAGACTAAAGAGGAACTCCACATTCAGGGGCACTAAAACTGCATTCCAGAGATGGGACACAACATCAGGGGAAGGCCTCAGCCTCTCTGCCCTGTTGTTGGCCTTCCAGAGGAACTGGTTAGCCACTGCATGAGGCAGGAGGCTGGACTAGATGGACCCTCACTGGTCTGATCCAGCAGGGCTCTTCTGATGTTCTTCTCAGGGGAAGGCCTCGGCCTCTCTGCCCTGTTGTTGGCTGTCCAGAGGAACTGGTTGGCCACTGTGTGGGACAGGAGGCTGGACTAGATGTACCACTGGCCTGATCCAGCAGGGCTCTTCTGAAGTTCTTCTCAGAGGAAGGCCTTGGCCTCTCTGCCCTGTTGGTGGCCCTCTGGAGGAACTGACTGGCCACTGTGTGAGACAGGAGGCTGGACTGTAGACTGTAGGGACCCTCCCTGGTCTGACCCAGCAGAGCTCTTCTGATGTTCTTCTCAGGGGAAGGCCTCAGCCTCTCTGCCCTGTTGTTGGCCCTCCAGAGGAACTGGCTGGCCACTGTGTGAGGCGGGAGGCTGGACTAGATGGACCCTCAATGGTCTGATCCAGCAGGGCTCTTCTGATGTTCTTCTCAGGGGAAGGCCTCGGCCTCTCTGCCCTGTTGTTGGCCCTCCAGAGGAACTGGCTGGCCACTGTGTGAGGCGGGAGGCTGGACTAGATGGACCCTCAATGGTCTGATCCAGCAGGGCTCTTCTGATGTTCTCCTCAGAGGAAGGCCTCGGCCTCTCTGCCCTGTTGTTGGCCCTCCAGAGGAACTGGCTGGCCACTGTGTGAGGCGGGAGGCTGGACTAGATGGACCCTCGCTGGTCTGACCCAGCAGGGCTCTTCTGATGTTCTTCTCAGGGGAAGGCCTCGGCCTCTCTGCCCTGTTGCTGACCCTCCAGAGGAACAGGTTGGCCTCTGTGTGAGACAGGAGGCTGGACTAGATGGACCCTCACTGGTCTGATCCAGCAAGGTTCTTCTGATGTTCCTTTCAGGGGAAGTCCTCAACCTCTGTGCCCTGTTGTTGGCCCTCCAGAGGAACTGGCTGGCCACTATGTCAGACAGGAGGCTGGACTAGATGAACCCTCACCGGTCTGATCCAGCAGGGCTCTTCTGCAAGCGGAGGAGTGGGGAATCAAACCCAGCTCTCCCTGATAAGCATCCGCACACATAACCACTACACCAAATCAGTGTAATCACAGAGAGTGATTAAAATGCGGAGCTTGGTGCCAGAGGATGTAGTGATGGCCCCAGGCACAGACAGCTTTAACAACATATTAGATTGATTCATGGAGGAGAGATCTATCAGCGGCTACTAGCCATGGAGACTAAAGAGGAACTCCACATTCAGGGGCACTAAAACTGCATTCCAGAGACGGGACACAACATCAGGGGAAGGCCTCAGCCTCTCTGCCCTGTTGTTGGCCTTCCAGAGGAACTGGTTAGCCACTGCATGAGGCAGGAGGCTGGACTAGATGGACCCTCACTGGTCTGATCCAGCAGGGCTCTTCTGATGTTCTTCTCAGGGGAAGGCCTCGGCCTCCCTGCCCTGTTGCTGGCCCTCCAGAGGAACTGGCTGGTCCCTGTGTGAGACAGGAGGCTAGACCAGATGGATCCTCACTGGTCTGATCCAGAAGGGCTCTTCTGATGTTCTTCTCAGGGGAAGTCCTCGGCCTCTCTGCCCTGTTATAGGCCCTCCAGAGGAACTCGTTGGCCACTGTGTGAGATGGGATGCTGGACTAGATGGACCCTCACTCATCTGATCCAGCAGGGCTCTTCTATTCCCTCTCCCTGAGACACACGTGTTTCACTATCAGCTGATGGTCCAAGCTCTTCCCAATGTGCTTGCGCATGTCTGTCTTGTATTGCTCAGTCCCTAGGGGGCGCTGGAGCGCAGGGAGGGACAATGCCATGCTGGGAAGAGCACCCCAGCCACACCCGCTCACCAACTGGCCAGTCAAATCGCAGCCTCCCCCCACCCCCAGCGATGTCGAAGAGGCACAGCACCACTTCCTCTCCCCCCGCCCTACCCCCAGCCTTGGAAGGCCAGCTTTATTCCCGCCAGGGCCAAAAAACAAAACCAGAGCCCAGCTGATTCTGCTACAAACTATATTAGCTTTATTATTCCAATAGAATCGCAGCTGAAAAGGGATGTGTGGCAGCCAGCAGGAGTCAGGAGAACAGAACGGAACGTGGAATTCTGCCTCTTAGCAACAGGAGGAAAAGTGGGAATGGAGAGTCTCACGAGTGCCAGAAAGCTGGCCAGGCCAAATCCCCACCCCCAATGCAATGCCTTGGCTTTGAGATGCTTGTCCTCTCTCCCAACTTTGGCCAGACACCCACACAACTTGAAGAAGACTGCAGATTTATACCCCGCCCTTCTCTCTGAATCAGAGACTCAGATCGGCCACAATCTCCTTCCCCCACAACGGACACGCTGTGAGGTGGGTGGGGCTGAGAGAGCTCTGACGGAAGCTGCCCTTTCAAGGACAACTCTTGCGAGAGCTATTGCTGACCCAAGGCCATGCCAGCAGCTGCAAGTGAAGGAGTGCGGAATCAAACCCGGTTCTCCCAGATAAGAGTCTGCACATTTTACCACTACACCAAACTGGCTCTCACAGCAGCTGCCCTTTCAAGGACCACTCGTGGGAGAGCTATGGCTGACCCAAGGCCATTCCAGCAGGGGCAAGTGGATGAGAGTCCGCGTGCTTAATCACTACACCAAACAGGCTCCTGACTTGCTGAAACCACTTTTGTGGGACACAGCTGCTTCTGGAAGAAGCGGGGGGGGGGGGGGGGCGGACATACTTTGCTTGCAGGGGGACGGATGATTCTCTCCCTCTGTGGCCCGTAGATACACAACGTTGTTTGCCTGCGAAGTCCGTTCCGACTTTGCAAATAACAGATGCCAGACTAGGAAAGAAAAAGGGCAACGCACATTGTCTTGGGGGAGGGGGGGGAGAGAGGTTTGGATGGAGCTCCACTGCTTGCTACCCACAGGCCTGTTTTGGTGTCGGCCCTGAAGGCCGCACCACGAGCCACCCTACAAGAGAATGCCACTTCTCGGGGCGGGGGGGAGCGTGTGTGGCTTCGCGGAGGACTGCCGCAGGAGAAGCAGGAAAGACCCCCAATGCTGCAGCTGAACGGACCTCTGGAGTGAAGAAGAATTGCAGATTTCTACCCCACCCTTCTCTCTGAATCACTCAGAGCGGCTTACCATCTCCTTTATCTTCTCCCCCCACAACAGTCACCCTGGGAGATGGGTGGGGCTGTGAGACTTCTCCCAGGAGCTGCCCTTTCAAGGACCACTCCTGGGAGAGCTCTGGCTGACCCAAGGCCATTCCAGCAGGTGCAAGTGGAGGAGTGGGGAATCAAACATGGTTCTCCCAGATAAGAGTCCGCGCACATCACCACTATACCAAACAGGCCTGGTCCTTGCGTGAGCTTCTGACGAGGGAAGTAACTGCCTCGTTGGAACTCTCTGTCTGGGGCAGTGATGCTCTGTATTCTTGGTACTTTGGGGGGGGGGGCAACAGTGGGAGGGCTTCTAGTGTCCTGGCCCCACTGATGGACCTCCTGATGGCACCTGGAGTTTTTGGCCACTGTGTGACGCAGAGTGTTGGACTGGATGGGCCACTGGCCTGATCCAACATGGCTTCTCTTTCTCTCTCTCTCTCTTTCTTTTTTCTTTCTCCTTCCTTTTTTACTATCTTCTTTCTTTTCTCTCAGCCCTCCCTCCCTTCTTTTGCTTCCTTCCTTCCTTCCTTCCTTCCTTCCTTCCTCCCTCCCTCCCTCCCTCCCTTCCCTCTTTTCCTTTCTTCCTTCCATGGCCATTTCTAGTCAATCCACAGAACAGCACTAGCTAGCGACGTCCCCTCCTTGGGGTCCAATCCTGGCTTCCCTCTGCTGTGTTGCAAAGGCTGGGCAGCGTCCAGAGGCAGAGGCCCAGGAAGAAGCCTCACCCAATACCGCCGCCCCCCATCCCAAGGGGCAAAGGGTTTTGAGTGGGACAGAACCCCCCCCCCCCACCCAAGGCACCCTTTCCTGAGAAAGGTGGAGCAGCTGCTTCCTAGCCTAGCCCTTGCGCGTCTTCTGTGCCCGAGAGCCAACTGGAGATGCTCTCCCAGAAGGCAGCTGGCTTGCTGCCCCCCTTCCATGTTGGGCCCTGAAGGGACAGAGGCCAAGGTAGGGGCCCTCCGTCATCCTGCTGCAAGGAGAGCAGGGAAGTCTCTGGAGAGGGCCCCGGAGTATTCCAGGGTGGCATGAAACATGGACAACGGGAAGGGAGGAGCCACCTCTGCCCACCGTCTAGCCACAGGGCCTTTGCCAAGCGCAGCGAGGCAGCCTGGGACGCCAGCAGGTCAATCCCAGCCTTATCCTCTGTCCCGTAAACCACCGGAAAAGCTGCCCGCTCTCCTCATGGCCCCGCTCTTCCTCCATGCCTCAGAGATGCCCACTCGAGCCAAGATGGTCTCCACGCCACTGACGGTCAATCCAAGTTGCCGGGCAACCAGGCCGCAGGGTCTCCCGAAGGCCCAGAGCCCTCGAGGACAGGATTGTCTTTTGGACAGGGAAGGCCTAGAACCAGCTTAGGGCTTAGGGCTGCAGGAGGTACTTCTCCTCATTCCCCCGCTCGTCCGCCTCGGAAGAGGAGCTCCTGTCGGGGCAGGAGGGGGTCCGGCAGGCCTTGCAGAGGATCCAGAAGAGGAGGAGGAGGAGGCAGGCGATGAGGCAGTTGAAGACGATGGCAACCACTGCGCCCGTGGAGAGCCCTGCCCCCATCGTGGGTCCCCGGGGGAGGGGGGGGAGACGGGCGGCAGTTGGGTGCAGCTAGGAGGGGCAGGAAGCTGCACAGCTCATCGCCCCACGAGGAGGGTTCTCCCCAAGCCTGTGTGGCCCCGCCGGAGTCTGAAGAATGCCAGCCGACGCTAGTTCCAAAAAGGAGAGAAGGAAAGGCCCAATGGGTCAGTACCTAGGGCTGAACGGAAGCCCCGCATGCTGAGGAGGAAACGCTGCACCGAGCACCATCTGTCTCTCCTGCCCCGCCTGGGAGGGCTCCAGGTCTTCACCACAAGCAACTGCAGGCCTCCTTCCCTGCAGTACCCATTTCTTCCCTGGCCCCGAATAGGGATGGCCGAGTTCCATCAGAGATTTCCTCCGAAGACCCACATGAGAGAGACCGAGAGCCAGGAGAGATGGGCCAGACTCCGCCACTGCTGGGGTGCACGGGGCTTCTTGTGAGCACTACAGGTGGGGCAGCTGCTTCCCGGGGGCCCCTTTGGCTCTCGGCCTGCGCCTGTAAAAAGGAAAAAAGAAGAAGGGCATGGTGACGTTCAGGGTAAGAACCATCCCTCTGGGAAGCTGCAATTTCCCCCGAGCACAGTGCGGCAGGGGCGAGCGAAGCAGCAACCCCCCCACAACTTTCCTGAGCTCCACTCACAAGCAGAAGATATTGGGTTTATATCCCACCCTCGACTCTGAACCTCAGCGGCTGCGATCGCACACACTAAATAATGCACTTTCAATCCAGTTCGCACAGGAAAATCCAGTTGGAAAGTGCAGCGAAAGTGGATTGAAAGTGCATTATTTAGTGTGAGTGATCGCAGTCAAAGTCTTAGAGTGGCTCACAATCTCCTTTCCCTTCCTCCCCTACAACAGACACCCTGTGAGGTGGGCAGGGCTGAGAGAGCTCTGACAGAAGCTGCCCTTTCAAGGCCATCTCTGTGAGAGCTATGGCTGACCCAAGGCCATTCCAGCAGCTGCGAGTAGAGGAGTGGGGAATCAAACCCGGTTCTCCCAGATAAGAGTCCGCACACTTAACCACTACACCAAACTGGCTCTGAGAGAGCTCTGACAGATGCTGCCCTTTCAAGGACAACCTCTGCCAGAGCTACGGCTGACCCAAGGCCATTCCAGCAGCCGCAAGTGGAGGAGTGGGGAATCAAACCCGGTTCTCCCAGATAAGAGAGCTCTGGCTGACCCAAGGCCATTCCAGCAGCTCCTAGTGGAGGAGTGGGGAATCAAACCCCGTTCTCCCAGGGAGCCACAGTTCTGCCAACCTGCAGTCTGGGCCGGCGACAGCACACCCTTCAGGTGGGGCTGCTGTCAGGGTCCCAGGACTTCTGTGGGGGCAGTGCTGCTGATTCCTACACATCCACCCCCACCCCATATGTACCAGGCTACGCCCTTGCTACCCAACTGCCCAGGGTGAGGGAGGAAGGGCATGTGGGTGGGGGCACTTCTGGGATCAACGGCAGGGCAGTGGGGGCCGGTGAGGGTGGAAAGGAGGGCATGAGAAAGGCCCTGCTGGGGGTGGGGTGGGGATGCTCACGTTGGGGAATACCTTTAAATTCAGAGGCGAGGAGGTTGCATAAATGGAGACGAGACTTGGACTTTTCAAAAGAGATGAAGTTTACTATCATAAAGCATCAGGGAGAGGTACTTGGGCTAAAAGAAATAAAACGTAGCATTCCAGCACGGCTATCTACGTCCTGAGGGGTCCCGTGGCACAGAGTAGTAAAGCTGCAGTCCTGCAGCCCAAGCTCTGCTCACGACCCAAGTCCGATCCCGGTGGAAGTTGGGTACAGGTAGCCGGCTCAAGGTTGACTCAGCCTTCCATCCTTCCGAGGCCCGTCAAATGAATACCCAGCATGCTGGGAGGAAAATGTAGATGACTGGGGAAGGCAAGGGCAAACCACCCTGTAAAAAGTCTGTCATGAAAATGTCCTGATGCGACGTCACCCCAGAATTGGAAACAACTGGTGCTTGCACAGGGGACTGCCTTTATCTATGTCCTATCAGTTACATGGCTATTTTACAACTCTTTGTCTACTGGCTTCTCCTCAGAGAACTTTGGGGCAGGAAGAAGGGCAATTCAACTTTGCGTATGAGATCAAAGAAGAAGACGACTGCAGATTTATACCCCGCCCTTCTCTCTGAAACAGAGACTCAGAGCGGTTTACAATCTCCTGTATCTTCTCCCCCCACAACAGACACCCTGTGAGGTGGGTGGGCCTGAGAGGGCTCTCACAGCAGCTGCCCTTTTAAGGACAGAGACTCAGAGCAGCTTACAATCTCCTTTATCCTCTCCCCCCACAACAGACACCCTGTGAGGTGCGTGGGGCTGAGAGGGCTTTCACAGCAGCTGCCCTTTCAAGGACAGAGACTCAGAGTGGCTTACAATCTCCTATATCTTCTCCCTCCACAAGAGACACCCTGTGAGGTGCGTGGGGCTGAGAGGGCTTTCACAGCAGCTGCCCTTTCAAGGACAGAGACTCAGAGTGGCTTACAATCTCCTATATCTTCTCCCCCGACAACAGACGCCCTGTGAGGTGGGTGGGGCTGAAAGAGCTCTGTCAGAAGCTGCCCTTTCAAGGGCAATGTGAGGGCTATGGCTGACCCAAGGCCATTCCAGCAGCTGCAAGTGGAGGAGTGGGGAATCAAACCCGGTTCTCCCAGATAAGAGTCTGCACACTTAACCACTGCACCAAACTGGCTCTCGAAAGGCAGTTTCACATACAGGGTGCCCACTGACCAATACCGTGTTAACATTTTTCCCAGGCTTGCAAGAGATAGTTCCTAACCGGATTTAAGCTGCAATACATCACATCCTCTTTTCTGGTAAACGATGACAGTTAACTTTATAATATCTCAAATGTGCATAACTGTCAAGACCGACTATTTTGATATAAGATGGCTGAACAAATGTCAAACAGCGCTCTGGTCCTTCTCCATTATTCACAACCTAACTACCACGTCCACCTTGCCATCTGGCAAAGAATGTTTATGTTACTGGGAAAGGCATGCTATGTCTGAAGAGTGCACGCCCTAATTTTCACAGGCTCCCTTGGGGGAGGCTTCTTATCTGTGCCTCTCTGACAATGGAGGCCCAGATAGCAGCCACTGCTAAATCCGCCTTCTTCCATCTTAGAAGGGTGAGGCAGTTGCCCCCTTCCTAGAACGTAGCGACCTAGCAACAGTGATCCATGCGACGGTCACCTCGAGATTAGACTACTGTAATGCCCTCTACATGGGGCTGCCCCTGTGCCGAACTTGGAAGTTGCAGCTAGTGCAGAATGCGGCGGCCAGGCTGCTAGTGGGACTACCTCGGTGGAAACACATGCGGCCTGGGCTGAAGGAGCTGCACTGGCTTCCAATTATATTCTGAGTTCGCTACAAGGTGCTGGTCATTACCTTTAAAGCCCTATATGGCTGAGGACCTGCCCACCTTAGGGACCGCCTCTCTCCACATGTTCCCCAGAGAGCACTAAGATCTAGCTCCCAAAGTCTTCTAAAGATCCCTGGACCAAAGGAGGCCAAACTGAAAGCAACGAGGGAGCAGGCCTTCTCTATAATGGCCCCCCACTGGTGGAATCAGCTACCGGAGGAAGTGCGAGCCCTGCGGGACTTTAACCAGTTCCGCAGGGCTTGCAAAACCACCCTCTTTTTGCAAGCTTATAAGGAACCCTGAAAGCGACACCTAGCCATCGGAATATACCTCATTGAATGTAGCCCCTTTAACTTATTGTAGTTTTTAAAAAAATTATGCAACTGTTTTTAAATGTATTTATTAACCGTATTTTACAATTGCTTTGTATAATAATCATGGTATATACCATGTCCTGTTAGCCGCCCTGAGCCTGCTCCGGCGGGGAGGGCGGGATATAAATAAAATTTATTATTATTATTTATTATTATTATTATTATTATTATTATTATCAGTTCAAGATGTAGTGGGAGAATGCTTTTGTAGTGTACCCTTTGAACTTTAGGTTTGGATGAAGTGCTTTGTTGTAACGGTTTATGATACCCTATATAGCTCCATGTGACCTCTGGTATCTCAGTCTTTCCAAGCACCATGTTCCTTGGGCACCTTGGAGTTCCTAAATAAACCAGCCTATTTGAAATAAAACAAAGGACTTCGTTATTGGGAATCTCGGGGCTGGACAACAGTTTGCTTTCCAATAGCTCGGCACTGTCTGCCCGGATACCTGCCCTGCTTCCATTACCCCGCCAGCTGCCCCTGGAATGCTCCAGGCTATCCTCCTGTCTTACTTCCCCCCTCCCCATACGCCGGGGGTCCCAGCACCCCAAGCACCTGCTGGCCAATGCATCTGTATCTATTCCAGAGCCTCAGGGCCCTGCTCGGCTTCTGACCACCCCCTCTCACAGAGAAGCAAGATGGCAGCCCCCCACCTTCCCTCCCCCACCCCCCGCACAAGCCCTTCACGGCCTGGCAGACGAGAGTTTTGTGCCTCCCCACGATGCACTTGCAAACAGTTTCTGTCAAGCCCGAATGTTTTGATATAAGGAATGGGAAGGAAAGGTCCCCTCTGCAAACACCAGTCGTTTCCGACTCTGGGGTGATGTTGCTTTTCACGGCAGACTTTTGACGGGGTGGTTTGCCATTGCCTTCCTCAGTCATCTACGCTTTCCCCCCCAGCAAGCTTACTCATTTTGCCCACCTCGGAAGGATGGAAGGCTGAGTCGACCTCGAGCCGGCTACCTGAATCCAGCTTCCGCTGGGATCGAACTCAGGCCGTGAGCAGAGAGCTCAGACTGCAATACTGCAGCTTTAACACTCTGCGCCACGGGGCTCTTATATAAGATATAAGATTTGATATAAGATGGCTGAGCAAATGTCAAACCAATGCTCTGGTCCTTCCCCATTATTTACAACCTAACAACCACGTCCGCCTTACCATCTGGCAAAGAATGTTTATGTTACTGGGAAAGTCACGCTACGTCTCAAGAGTGCGCTCCCTAAAATCACAAGCTCCTTATCAGTTCGGGATGCCCTGTTAGAATGCTTTTGTAGTGTACCCTTTGAACTTTAGAACTGAATGAAGCGCCTTTTTTGTAACGGTTTATGATACCCTATATAGCAGTGGTCCCCAACCTTTCTAGCACCATGGACCGGTTTTGTGGAAGACAATTTTTCCATGGACCGGGAGGGGAGGGGGCAATGGTTTCGGGATGATGCAATTGTGCACTTTATTTCTATAAGTTTGGTGTAGCGGTTAAGTGCGCGGACTCTTATCTGGGAGAACCGGGTTGGAGTCCCCGCTCCTCCACTTGCAGCTGCTGGAATGGCCCTGGGTCAGCCATAGCTCTTGCAGAGTTGTCCTTGAAAGCGCAGCTTCTGTGAGAGCTCCCTCAGCCCCACCTACCTCACAGGGTGTGTGCTGTGCTGGAAAATAAAGGAGATCGTGAGCCACTCTGAGATTCAGAGTGGCAGGATACAAATGCAGCGTCGACTTATTTTTATCACATTGTGATATATAATGAAAAAATTATACAACTCACGGCCCAGTTGCTAACAGGCCATGGACCGCAACCGGGTCACGGCCCAGGGGTTGGGGACCCCTGTTATATAGAATCATGTAACCTCTGTGTGACACAGAGTGTTGGACTGGATGGGCCACTGGCCTGATCCAACATGGCTTCTCTTATGTTCTTATGTGACACAGAGTGTTGGACTGGATGGGCCATTGGCCTGATCCAACATGGCTTCTCTTATGTGACACAGAGTGTTGGACTGGATGGGCCATTGGCCTGATCCAACATGGCTTCTCTTATGTGACATAGAGTGTTGGACTGGATGGGCCACTGGCCAGATCCAACATGGCTTCACTTATGTTCTTATGTGACACAGAGTGTTGGACTGGATGGGCCATTGGCCTGATCCAACATGGCTTCTCTTATGTGACATAGAGTGTTGGACTGGATGGGCCATTGGCCTGATCCAACATGGCTTCTCTTATGTTCTTATGTGACACAGAGTGTTGGACTGGATGGGCCATTGGCCTGATCCAACATGGCTTCTCTTATGTTCTTATGTGACACAGAGTGTTGGACTGGATGGGCCATTGGCCTGATCCAACATGGCTTCTCTTATGTGACATAGAGTGTTGGACTGGATGGGCCACTGGCCTGATCCAACAGGGCTTCTCTTATGTTCTTATGTGACACAGAGTGTTGGACTGGATGGGCCACTGGCCTGATCCAACAGGGCTTCTCTTATGTTCTTATGTGACACAGAGTGTTGGACTGGATGGGCCATTGGCCTGATCCAACAGGGCTTCTCTTATGTGACATAGAGCGTTGGACTGGATGGGCCATTGGCCTGATCCAACATTGCTTCTCTTATGTTCTTATGTGACACAGAGTGTTGGACTGGAGGGGCCATTGGCCTGATCCAACAGGGCTTCTCTTATGTTCTTATGTGACACAGAGTGTTGGACTGGATGGGCCATTGGCCTGATCCAACAGGGCTTCTCTTATGTTCTTATGTGACACAGAGTGTTGGACTGGATGGGCCATTGGCCTGATCCAACATGGCTTCTCTTAGGTGACATAGAGTGTTGGACTGGATGGGCCACTGGCCTGATCCAACATGGCTTCACTTATATTCTTATGTGACACAGAGTGTTGGACTGGATGGGCCATTGGCCTGATCCAACATGGCTTCTCTTATGTGACATAGAGTGTTGGACTGGATGGGCCATTGGCCTGATCCAACATGGCTTCTCTTATGTTCTTATGTGACACAGAGTGTTGGACTGGATGGGCCATTGGCCTGATCCAACAGGGCTTCTCTTATGTGACATAGAGTGTTGGACTGGATGGGCCATTGGCCTGATCCAACATGGCTTCTCTTATGTTCTTATGTGACACAGAGTGTTGGACTGGACGGGCCATTGGCCTGATCCAACAGGGCTTCTCTTATGTTCTTATGTGACACAGAGTGTTGGACTGGATGGGCCATTGGCCTGATCCAACAGGGCTTCTCTTATGTTCTTATGTGACACAGAGTGTTAGACTGGATGGGCCATTGGCCTGATCCAACAGGGCTTCTCTTATGTTCTTATATGACACAGAGTGTTGGACTGGAGGGGCCATTGGCCTGATCCAACAGGGCTTCTCTTATGTGATGCAGAGTGTTGGACTGGATGGGCCACTGGCCTGATCCAACAGGGCTTCTCTTATGTTCTTGTGTGATACAGAGTTTTGGACTGGAGGGGCCACTGGCCTGATCCAGCAGGGCTTCTCTTATGTTCTTATGTGACACAGAGTGTTGGACTGGATGGGCCACTGGCCTGATCCAACATGGCTTCTCTTATGTTCTTATGTGACACAGAGTGTTGGACTGGACGGGCCATTGGCCTGATCCAACAGGGCTTCTCTTATGTTCTTATGTGACACAGAGTGTTGGACTGGATGGGCCATTGGCCTGATCCAACAGGGCTTCTCTTATGTTCTTATGTGACACAGAGTGTTAGACTGGATGGGCCATTGGCCTGATCCAACAGGGCTTCTCTTATGTTCTTATATGACACAGAGTGTTGGACTGGAGGGGCCATTGGCCTGATCCAACAGGGCTTCTCTTATGTGATGCAGAGTGTTGGACTGGATGGGCCACTGGCCTGATCCAACAGGGCTTCTCTTATGTTCTTGTGTGACACAGAGTTTTGGACTGGAGGGGCCACTGGCCTGATCCAGCAGGGCTTCTCTTATGTTCTTATGTGACACAGAGTGTTGGACTGGATGGGCCACTGGCCTGATCCAACATGGCTTCTCTTATGTTCTTATGTGACACAGAGTGTTGGACTGGATGAGCCATTGGCCTGATTCAACACGTCTTCTCTTATGTTCTTATGTGACACAGAGTGTTGGACTGGATGGGCCACTGGCCTGATCCAACAGGGCTTCTCTTATGTTCTTATGTGACATAGAGTGCTGGACTGGATGGGCCATTGGCCTGATCCAACAGGGCTTCTCTTATGTTCTTATGTGACACAGAGTGTTGGACTGGATGGGCCACTGGCCTGATCCAACATGGCTTCTCTTATGTTCTTATGTGACACAGAGTGTTGGACTGGATGGGCCATTGGCCTGATCCAACAGGGCTTCTCTTATGTTCTTATGTGACACAGAGTGTTGGACTGGAGGGGCCATTGGCCTGATCCAACATGGCTTCTCTTATGTTCTTATGTGACACAGAGTGTTGGACTGGAGGGGCCATTGGCCTGATCCAACATGGCTTCTCTTATGTTCTTATGTGACACAGAGTGTTGGACTGGAGGGGCCATTGGCCTGATCCAACAGGGCTTCTCTTATGTTCTTATGTTCTCTGGTATCTCAGTATTTCCAAGAACCATGTTTCTTTGAATTCCTAAATAAACCAGTATATTTGAAACAGAAGAAAGGACTTCATTATTGGGAATCTCGGGGCTTGAGAATTTCATGCAAAGGTATAATGGATGCAAAATCATACAGTCATAGAGTTGGAAGGGCTATCTAGTCCAGCCGCCTGCACAATGCAGCGGATTCACAACTACTTCCCCCCACGCCCCCAGTCACCCCTGCTCCATAGAAGATAAGAACATAAGAACATAAGAGAAGCCATGTTGGATCAGGCCAACGGCCCATCAAGTCCAACACTCTGTGTCACACAGTGGCAAAAAATGTTATATACACACATACACTGTGGCTAATAGCCACTGATGGACCTGTGCTCCATACACTGTGGCTAATAGCCACTGATGGACCTGTGCTCCATACACTGTGGCTAATAGCCACTGATGGACCTGTGCTCCATATTTTTATCTAAACCCCTCTTGAAGGTGGCTATACTTGTGGCCGCCACCACCTCCTGTGGCAGTGAATTCCACATGTTAATCACCCTTTGGGTGAAGAAGTACTTCCTTTTATCCGTCTTAACCTGTCTGCTCAGCAATTTCATCGAATGCCCACGAGTTCTTGTATTGTGAGAAAGGGAGAAAAGTACTTCTTTCTCTACTTTCTCCATTCCATGCATTATCTTGTAAACCTCTATCATGTCACCCCGCAGTCGACGTTTCTCCAAGCTAAAGAGTCCCAAGCGTTTCAACCTTTCTTCATAGGGAAAGTGCTCCAGCCCTTTAATCATTCTAGTTGCCCTTCTCTGCACCTTCTCTAAAGCTATAATATCCTTTTTGAGGTGCGGCGACCAGAACTGCACACAGTACTCCAAATGAGACCGCACCATCGATTTATACAGGGGCATTATGATACTGGCTGATTTGTTTTCAATTCCCTTCCTAATAATTCCCAGCATGGCATTGGCCTTTTTTATTGCAAACGCACACTGTCTTGACACTTTCAGTGAGTTATCTATCATGACCCCAAGATCTCTCTCTTGATCAGTCTCTGCCAGTTCACACCCCATCAACTTGTATTTGTAGCTGGGATTCTTAGCCCCAATGTGCATTACTTTGCACTTGGCCACATTGAACCGCATCTGCCACGTTGACGCCCACTCACCCAGCCTCAACAGATCCCTTTGGAGTTCCTCACAATCCTCTCTGGTTCTCACCACCCTGAACAATTTAGTGTCATCCGCAAACTTGGCCACTTCACTGCTCACTCCGAACTCTAAATCATTTATGAACAAGTTAAAAAGCATGGGACCCAGTACCGAGCCCTGCGGCACCCCACTGCTTACCGTCCTCCACTGCGAAGACTGCCCATTTATACTCACTCTCTGCTTCCTATTACTCAGCCAGTTTTTGATCCACAAGAGGACCTGTCCTTTTACTCCATGATTCTCAAGCTTTCTAAGGAGCCTTTGATGAGGAACTTTATCAAAAGCTTTCTGGAAGTCAAGGTAAACAACATCTATCGGGTCTCCTTTGTCCACATGTTTGTTCACCCCCTCAAAGAAATGCAACAGGTTAGTGAGGCAAGATCTTCCCTTGCAGAACCCATGCTGAGTCTTCCTCAATAACCCGTGTTCATCAATGTGCCTACTCATTCTGTCCTTGATAATGGTTTCTACCAACTTTCCCGGTATTGAAGTCAGACTGACTGGCCTGTAGTTTCCCGGATCTCCTCTGGAACCTTTTTTAAAGATGGGGGTGACATTTGCTACCTTCCAGTCCTCAGGAATGGAGGCAGATTTCAATGAAAGATTACAGATTTTTGTTAGAAGATCCACAAGTTCAACTTTGAGTTCCTTCAGAACTCTCGGATGTATGCCATCCGGACCCGGTGACTTATTAGTTTTTAATTTGTCTATCAGTTGTAGGACCTCCTCATTTGTCACCTCAATCTGACTCAGGTCTTTCAACACCCCTTCCAAAATTAGTGGTTCTGGGGCGGGCAAAAAGTTCTCGTCTTCTACAGTGAAGACGGAGGCAAAAAATTCATTTAGCTTTTCAGCCATTTCCCTATCCTCCTTCAGTAATCCTTTTACCCCATGGTCATCCAAGGGCCCCACTGCCTCCCTGGCTGGTTTCCTACTTCTAATATATTTGAAGAAAGTTTTATTGTTGGTCTTTATGTTTTTTGCAATATGCTCCTCATAGTCCCTTTTTGCCTGCCTGATCACAGTCTTGCATTTGATTTGCCACAGCCTGTGTTCCCTTTTACTAATCTCACTTGGACTGGTTTTCCACCGCTTAAAGGAGTCCTTCTTACCTTTTACAGCTTCCATTACTTTATTTGTTAACCACGCAGGCCTTTTCTTATGCCTGTTTGTGCCTTTCCTAACTTGTGGTATGTATTTTATCTGAGCTTCTAGGATTATAGTTTTAAATAGCGTCCAAGCTTTCTCAAGGGTTTTGACCGTATGTACCTTTCCTTTCAGTTTCTTCCTCACATGCCTCCTCATCTCAGTGTATTTACCCCTTTTAAAGTTAAACGTGGTTGTGGTGGTCTTTTTGGACAACTCCCTATTTATACAAACGGTGAAATCAATAACATTATGGTCACTGCTCCCAAGCGGCGCAATCACTTTTACATCTCTCACCAAGTCTTGGGCATTACTTAGGACCAAATCCAGGATCGCCCCACCCCTGGTAGGTTCTGAGACCATCTGCTCCATAGCACAGTCATTGAGAGCATCAAGAAACTCAATCTCTTTCTCTCGACCAGAACACATATTGACCCAATCAATCTGCGGGTAGTTAAAATCACCTATTACAACACAGTTTTTACGTTTAGCCGCTATCTTTAAGCCTTCCAGATGGCAGGGAAAACCTCCAGGGTCCATAGCCAAACCGGCCAGGAGGAAAATGGCTTCCTGGCCCTGAAGCGTCCATCAGCATTTCCCTGGACATGTAAGAAAGGGCCACGAGAATGAAGCACGAGTGCAATGCCTGCCCTCCTGAGAACACGGCCTGTCCAATTCAGCAAGGGTCTCGGTCTTCCCGCCTCAGAGCGGGCCCTTCTGCAGGCGCCAACCCGCAAATGGCAAAATCAACAACTGCCCATCTCCATGCCTTCTCTGTTGTGGCCCCCCAGCTTGGTGGAACGGCCTGCCTGCCTGAGGGGTCAGGAAAGCTCCCCCTCTGCTGGCTCTCCACAAACTACGTAAAACTGAACTATTCAAGGAGGCTTTTCTGCACGGGTAACAAGGCAGAGTGTTAAAGCTGCAGTACTGCAGTCCTGACCTGAGTTCGATCCCCGGCGGAAGCTGGGTTTTTAGGTAGCCGGCTCGAGGTTGACTCAGCCTTCCATCCTTCCGAGGTCGGTCAAATGAGGACCTAGCTTGCTGGGGGAAAAGTATAGATGACTGAGGAAGGCAATGGCAAACCACCCTGTAAAAAGTCTGCTGTGAAAATGTGAAAGCAACGTCACCCCAGAGTCGGAAACGACTGGTGCTTGCACAGGGGACCTTTCCTTTCCACAAGGCTGCAAAGGACAAAATGCTTCACAAAGATTCCTGAAACAAATCACTAGGGCCTGAGGTCCATCCCACTCTGTATATTTTGCTGCAAGTTGATACTCCCTCTAAGCTGTGGAGTCTTGTGAGCAAAAATTCTACTTTGTGAGCTACTGGCATTAAAGCTGTGAGCCACTGAATACATTAGTTTGCTCTGCGGCCGTTCTGCCAGAGCCAGTTTGGTGTAGTGGTTAAGTGTGTGGACTCTTATCTGAGAGAATTGGGTTTGATTACCCACTCCTCCCCTTGCAGCTGCTGCAATGGCCTTGGGTCAGCCATAGCCCTCACATTGTCCTTGAAAGGGCAGCTTCTGGGAGAGCCAGTTTGGTGTAGTGATTAAGTGTGTGGACTCTTATCTGGGAGAACCGGGTTTGATTCCCCACTTCTCCCATTGCACCAGCTGGGGTGGCCTTGGGTCAGCCATAGCCCTCACATTGTCCTTGAAAGGGCAGCTTCTGTGAGAGCCAGTTTGGTGTAGTGGTTAAGTGTGTGGACTCTTATCTGGGAGAACCGGGTTCGATTCCCCACTCCTCCACTTGCACTAGCTGGCATGGCCTTGGGTCAGCCATAGCTCTCGTAGGAGTTGTCCTTGAAAGGGCAGCAGCTGTGAAAGTCCTCTCAGCCCCACCCACCTCACAGGGTGTCTGTTGTGGGGGGAGAAGACATAGGAGCTTGTAAGCCACTCCGAGACTCTGATTCAGAGAGAAGGGCGAGATATAAATCCGCAATTCTTCTTCTTCCTGAGCGAAGAGAAAAATGTGGGAGCTCGAGGCTAAAAAAACCATACGTTAGCATAGTAACTCAGTTTAGAGGGAACACTTGACCCTGTTATAGAATTCTGCACCATTTCACGGCTCATGTCAATCCTTATGCCTTGCGTCCGTCCTGCTTCTCAGACAACACGGCCGTCTGACAGCAATGCTGATTCTGTGAACGTAGGGAAAGCATTTGTGAAGTCCCTGCGTTGGGCGGGGGGTTGGACTAGATGACCCTGGGGGGTCTCTCTTCCGACTCTGTGATTCTGTGGCTTCTCATTGGTTCCACATCCCTGCCCCTATTGCCTTGCTGAATGAATGCCTCAGCTGATGACTCGCTTTGTCTAATTCACCGTGAGTCTAAGTGAGAAAGGTACGCTATAAATAATTCAATCGAAAAATCTCACGGAGGAACCCTTAAGAGCCTGTGGGCGCGTCCGATGAATGCCGTGACCCGGAGAAAGCCTTGGGGGAAGACGAAGAGGAATAAAAGGGGGGAGGGGCAGGCGTACCTGGTTTTATTCACTCTTCCACTGCCTCCCCCCACCCCCGGCCTCCACAGACAGGCAGGCTGCAGTCTCCTTCTCAGTCTTCGCCCTGCCCAAGCTACTGGGAATTCTTTAAAATCTCAAAAGAAAGCAGCCATCATTTATTTATTTTAGAATAACAGAATCAAAGATTTGAAAGGGACCTCCGGGGTCCTCTAGTCCAACCCCCCTGCCCGATGCAGGAAACTCACAAAAACCTCCCCCTAAATTCACAGGATCCGCATTGCTGTCAGATGGCCATCTGGCCTCTGTTTCAAAACCTCCAAGGAAGGAGAGCCCGACACCTCTTGAGGAGGAAGCCTGTTCCACTGAGGAACCGCTCTAAACTCACAAATACCTCCCCCTAAATCCACAGGATTTTCATTGCTGTCGGATGGCCATCTAGCCTCTGTTGACAAACCTCCAAGGAAGGAGAGCCCACCACCTCCCGAGGAGGAAGCCTGTTCCACTGAGGAACCGCTCTCACGGTCAGGACGTTCTTCTTAATGTTGAGCCGGAAACTCTTTTGATTTAATTTCAACCCGTTGGTTCTGGTCCTACCTTCTGGGGCCACAGAAAACAATTCCACACCTTCCGCTAGATGACAGCCCTTCAAGTTCTTGAAGATGGTAACCTATCACCACTCAGCCGCCTCCTCTCCAGGCTAAACATGCCCAGCTCCTTCAACCTTTCTTCATAGGACTTGGGTCTCCCGACCCCTCACCATCTTCGTCACCCTCCTCTGGACCCGTTCCAGCTTGCCTATATCTTTCTTAAAATGTGGTGCCCAAAACTAAACACAATACTCCAAGTGAGGTCTTATTTTCTTCATTTATATTGTTATTCTTTATTCCATTTGTGATTATTCAAATTTATTAGATCTCCCCTATGAGGCCCTAAGTCTCCTGATGTTGCTCTCCTCTCCTCCGTTTTAACATCACAACAACCGTGTGAAGTAGGTTAGGCTGAGAGTGTGTGAAGATGATGATGATGATATTGGATTTATATCCTGCCCTCCACTCTGAATCTCAGAGTCTCAGAGTGGCTCACAATCTCCTTTCCCTTTCTCCCCCACAACAGACACCCTGTGAGGTGGGTGAAGCTGAGAGAGCTCTGACAGAAGCTGCCCTTTCATGGACAACTCCTACAAGAGCTATGGTTGACCCAAAGCCATTCCAGCAGCTGCAAGTGGAGGAGTGGGGAATCAAACCCGGTTCTCCCAGATAAGAGTCCGCACACTTCACCACTACACCATACTGGCCCAAAGTCACCCAGTGCACTTCCAGGGCAGTGTGGAGATTTGAACGTGGTTTCCCAGATCCCAGGTTTAAGTGTTAGGCACTGGGACACTTTTTGCAACGAGCAAGACCTGTGCCAAAGAGACGGCCTCCGCTTGTCCCAAGAAGGAACCGGGGTGCTGGTGCTTGAGACGATGTGTGGATGAGACGGTGTAGGGAGGAAGAGTTTAAGTTTGTTAGGCACTGGGATGCTTTCTGAAACAAGCAGGAGCTGTACAAAAAAGACGGTCTCCACTTGTCTCCGGATGGAACCAGGCTGCTGGCGCTTAAAATCAAAAAGGCGGCAGAGCAGTTTTTAAACTAAATCTTGGGGGGAAGCTGACAGGAGACAAAATGTCTTTGTTTTGGGATGGTTCATCTCTAAGAGACGAAGCGGCAACTGTTATTGTCCTAGAGGGAAATGGGTTAGGGCCAGCGTTCCCTCTAAGCTGAGTTCGTGTGAGCCAGCTCACAGGTTTTTTTAGCCTCTGGCTCACACATTTTTGTCTTTGCTCAGGAAAAACGGCCCCAGAGCAAACCTCTTTATGCAGCAGCTCACAACTTTAATACCAACAGCTCACAAAGAAGAATTTTTGCTCACAAGACTCTGCAGCTTAGAGGGAGGATTGGTTAGGGCTGGCCACTGAGAGGGTGACGGGCAACACGGACTGCCTGGGAAAGTCTAGAGGACACAGGAGGAAGGTTGCAGGCCTAACATGTCTGGGGAACAGATCAAGGTGGGCAGCCATATTGGACTGAAGCAGTAGACCAGGGGTGTCGAACTCTTTTGTTATGAGGGCCGGATTTGACATAAATGAAACCTTGTTGGGCCAGGCCGTGGGTGATTAGGTAGCAGAGATATAAACTTTATAAAGGACACAAACACAATTAAGGATTTTTTTTAAAAAAAACCCCTTAAAATATGCTTAAAATGTTAGAACTCGTTCTTAAAGGTCCTTTTTTTGTATTTCTCCCATGGGATCCAGGGAACTGGGCAAAGGAAGCTTTGGCTGTTTCCTTCATAAGAACATAAGAGAAGCCATGTTGGATCAGGCCAGTGGCCCATGCAGTCCAACACTCTGTGTCACATAAGAGGAGCCCTGTTGGATCAGGCCAGTGGCCCATCCAGTCCAACACTCTGTGTCACATAAGAACATAAGAGAAGCCATTTTGGATCAGGCCAGTGGCCCATCCAGTCCAACACTCTGTGTCACATAAGAACATAAGAGAAGCCATGTTGGATCAGACCAATGGCCCATCCAGTCCAACACTCTGTGTCACACAGTGGCCAAAATATATACACACACACTGTGGCTAATAGCCACTGATGGACCTCTGCTCCAAATTTTTATCCAATCCAATCTTTCCCCCAGGGGAGTGGGGGGGAGCCTCAGCCAATAGAAGGAGGAGAGGCTTGGCTCAGTAGCTCTGTGGTGTGATTGAGAGAGCCTGGCAAAGCAAGCTCTGCTCCCCACCTCGTCCTCCCCAAGGGAGGAGCCTCAGCCAATGGAGAAAATAGAAGTTCTGCTCTGTAGCTCTTGTGTGAATGAGCAAGCTGTGATGCAGAAGGAAGCAAGAGAGAGAGAGAGAAGGGAGCAGGTGACAGCCAGTTGCTCAGGGGCCTGATAGGAGCCCTCCGGGGGCCTGAGTTGTCCCCTGGGCCACAGGTTTGACACCCTTGTAGAACGTTAGAGGTCCAGTGGTATCATCTGAGGAAGTGCTCATGCACATACCTTGAATAAAGCTCATACCTTGAATAAAACTTTGTTGGTCTTAAGGGTGCCTGACTGGACTCAAACTTTATGTCTGGAGAATCAGAAATGTTTATATGCAGATGCTAGAAGTGTCCTGAGGTAAAATGGGAGAGCTGGACTGCTCGGTGTCAGAGGAGAACAGAGACAAAGTGGGGGCATTTCAGAAACTCGATGGGACCAGTGTTCCCACTAAGCTGAGTTAGTGTGAGCTAGCTCACAGTTTTTCAGCCTCTGGCTCCCACGTTTTTGTCTCAGCTCAGGACAAATGGCCCCACTAATTTCTGCAGCAGCTCACAACTTTAATGCCGCTACCTCACAAAATAGAATTTTTGCTCACAAGGCTTCACAGCTTAGAGGAAGTATTGGACAGGAAAATCAGTGGGAGATAGTGATTCCTGGGCATAGATTATATCGGAAGGATAGGGAGGGAAGGGTCAGAGGTGGAATGGTGGTGTAATGGTGTAATGGTGGCCGCCCTGAGCCATCCGTGGGAAGGGCGGGATATAAATCCCAAATAAATAAATAAAATAAATAAATAAATAGCTCAGAGAGGGTATACAGTCCAGTAAGACCGGGAATATAATAGATTTGCTTATAGAAATGCTACGGGTGGAAACAGCGTGCCCAAAAGGAAGCTTAACTTGGGAGTTTATCAAAATTACAAAATTTTGGTTTACAAGATAATGCCTGGGATAGAGAAGGCAGAGAAAGAAGAACTTTCCCCCCTTTCTCACAATACAAGAACTCTTCGCTCGGGCACTCAATGAAATTAACGAACACCCTGATTGTTCCCTGGAAGGTCAGATGCTGAAGCTGAAGCTCAAATACTTTGGCCGCCAAAGGAGAAGGGAGCTGTAATGTACGGAAGTCGGAGACGTTCAGGTGGCAACATGCTTTATTAGCGAGTACATCACAAAGACAACATGGCAGGGCAGTGTCCCCTGTTATATACATTTCCCAGAACGGCCTTCTTCCTGGTCAGGTCCAATCCTGGCCAGTTAAACTTCCCGCCACTGATCGCCATAGGCGAGCTGCGTTCGTCCCTTCCAGGCACCGCCCACAGGTGCGCTGTGCCGTACTTTCCGGGACAAACGCCAGACACGCCAGGAGCACTCACTGGTGAAGACCCTGGGGATGCTGGGAAAGACAGAAGGCAAAAAAACTAACACGAATTTGAGCGGACTTTGGAGGATGGTGGAAAACAAGAGGGCCTGAAGAAGAAGATGATGATATTGCATTCATATCCCGCCCTCCACTCCGAAGAGTCTCAGAGCGGCTCACAATCTCCTTTCCCTTCCTCCCACCCCCCACCCCCGACAGGCACCCTGTGAGGTAGATGAAGATATTGGATTTATATCCCGCCCTCCACTCCGAAGAGTCTCAGAGTGGCTCAGAATCTCCTTTACCTCCCCCCCACCCGCCACAACAGACACCCTGTGAGGTAGATGAAGATATTGGATTTATATCCCGCCCTCCACTCCGAAGAGTCTCAGAGCGGCTCAGAATCTCCTTTACCTTCTTCCCCCACAACAGACACCCTGTGAGGTAGATGAAGATATTGGATTTATATCCCGCCCTCCACTCCGAAGAGTCTCAGAGCGGCTCACAATCTCCTTTCCCTTCCTCCCCCACAACAGACACCCTGTGAGGTAGATGAAGATATTGGATTTATATCCCGCCCTCCACTCCGAAGAGTCTCAGAGCGGCTCACAATCTCCTTTCCCTTCCTCCCCCACAACAGACACCCTGTGAGGTAGATGAAGATATTGGATTTATATCCCACCCTCCACTCCGAAGAGTCTCAGAGTGGCTCACAATCTCCTTTACCTTCCTCCCCCACAACAGACACCCTGTGAGGTGGGTGGGGCTGGAGAGGGCTCTCACAGCAGCTGCCCTTTCAAGGACAACCTCTGCCAGAGCTATGGCTGACCCAAGGCCATTCCAGCAGGTGCAAGTGGAGGAGTGGGGAATCAAACCCGGTTCTCCCAGATAAGTGTCCGCACACTTAACCACTACACCAAACTGGCTCTCCTGGCGTGACTTGGTCCATGGAGTCGCAAAGAGTCAGACTCGACTGTGCAACTGAACGACAAAAAGGCTTAGAACAGATAAAAGGAAGTACTTCGTCACCCATGGACCAAGACACACCAGACCCTGTCTTCCACCATCCTCCGAAGTCTGCTCAAATTCGTGTTTGTTACATCAGTAACGCTGTCCAGCCATCTCATCTTTTGCCGCCCCCTTCTTCTTCTGCCTTCTGTCTTTCCCAGCATCAGGATCTTCTCCAGGGAGTGTTCCCTTCTCATTGGGTGGCCAAAGTATTTGAGCTTCAGCTTCAGCATCTGACCTTCCAGGGAACAATCAGGATGCTCATTAATTTCACTGAGTGCCCAAGCCAAGCGTTCTTGTATTCAGTGCCCTGAATTCCACAGGAAGTGGTTGCTACAAGCACAGACTGGAGAAACATATAGAAGCAGAGTAGCTGTTAGCCACAAAGTATATGTGGAACGCTATGTCTGGAGCAGTGATGCTCTGTATTCTCTGTGGTTGGGGGGGCCACTGGAGTTCTGGCCTTGCAGGTGGACTTTCTGAGGGCCTCTGGGTTTTGGCCACTGTGTCAGGCTGGCCTGATCCAACGTGACTTCTCTTGTGTTCTCTCTTCTCAGTCCAACAATTTATCCACCACAACACGGTGGCACTCTGACGTCTGTGAGCCCTGCATAATGTATTCTCAATGTGCTCCTTGGATCTCCTGAGCGCAGAACCCCTACTGGGCTGGTAAGGAGGCGCTCCGGCACAAAACTCTGACTCTCGCGACGTGCCAAGCGAGCCCCAGCTGGCGCTTCTGGGCTCAGCGCAGGATAGCCATGAGCACGGAGCCATCTCCCGGGAAACTTCCCCGCTGCTACGCCAAGGGGTCTATTCACTGGGGACGCAGCCCTACAATCCAGTCTTTGTTCTCCGTCAGTCAGCATGAGTCAATTTCTGCCAGGGCTCATCCCCTCCTCCCTCCCCAGCGTCTTCCAACGATTAAGAGGATGCATGCCATGGAAACCCCAGCACAGACTCCGACAGACAGCGCTTGCCAGCTTCACAGAAATGCTTGGACCGGGAATTTCCCCTAAGGCCATCTAGACCAGGGGTGGCCAAACTTGAAGAAGATATTGGATTTATATCCCACCCTCCACTCCGAAGAGTCTCAGAGCGGCTCACAATCACCTTTCCCTTCCTCCCCAAAAACAGACACCCTGTGAGGTAGATGAAGATATTGGATTTATATCCCGCCCTCCACTCCGAAGAGGCTCAGAGCGGCTCACCATCTCCTTTACCTTCCTCCCCCACAACAGACACCCTGTTAGGTAGATGAAGATATTGGATTTATATCCCGCCCTCCACTCCGAAGAGTCTCAGAGCAGCTCACCATCTCCTTTCTTCCTAATGTTGAGCCTGAAACTCTTTTGATTTAATTTCAACCCACTGGTTCTGGTCCCACCTTCCAGGGCCACTTTAAATGTATTCTCCAAGCCACCAGCTGGCTTGGCTTGCAGAGGTGATTTCAAGAGAGAAAGGCCTTCTCCAAGTTGGCAGACGAAGTTGGGGGCAGGGGAGGGGCTGGTTCAAGAGGCACACGGTATATGCGAAAGAGCCACATGTGGCTCTCGAGCCACGGTTTGGCCACCCCTGATCTAGACTAATCCCAAAAGCAAGAGGGACAACCCATCCGCTTATGGGCTCTGGGTTCCAATCAGCATCCTCTTGGAAAGGTAAACGTCAGGCCGCCTCTCCGAACGTAAATTAAATGGGAGGTGCCAGTCAACAAAAGAACCGCATTCCTGCGTTTGAAGTCTCAGTTGCATAAAGCTTCAAGCTGACTCGGTATCTCAACAAAGGCAAACAACAGCCATTCACATAAGGAAAGGTGGCTGGTCCTCTAATCCCGGCTTGATTCCCCCCCCCCCCCCCCCCACCACCACCACCAGTGTTCCCTCTAAGAGGCAAATGCAATTTTGGGCTGTATCCACAGAAGCATAGTGTCCAGATCACGTGATGTGATGGTATCGCTTTACTCTGCTCTGGGAAGACCTCACCTGGAGTATTGTCTTCAGTTTTGGGCACCGCATTTTAAGAAGGATCTAGACAAGCTGGAACGGTTCCAGAGGAGGGCAACGAAGATGGTGAGGGGTCTGGAGACCAAGTCCTAGGAGGAAAGGTTGAAGGAGCTGGGGATGTTTAGCCTGGAGAGGAGGCGGCTGAGAGGTGATAGGAGCACCATCTCAAGTACTTGAAGGGCTGTCATCTAGAGGAGGGTGTGGAATTGTTTTCTGGGGCCCCAGAAGGTAGGACCAGAACCAGTGGGTTGAAATTAAATCAAAAGAGTTTCCAGCTCAACATTAGGAAGGACTTCCTGACCATTAGAGCGGTTCCTCAGTGGAACAGGCTTCCTCCTTGGGGGTGGTGGGCTCTCCTTCCTTGGAGGTTTTTAAGCAGAGGCTAGATGGCCACCTGACAGCAATGAGGATCCTGTGAGTTTAGGGGGAGATGTTTGTGAGTTTCCTGCATTGTGCAGGGGGTTGGACTAGATGACCCAAGAGGTCCCTTCCAACTCTATGATTCTAAGCTGAGTTAATGTGAGTTAGCTCACAGATTTTTTAGCCTCCACATCACACATTTTTGTCTTAGCTCAGGAAGGATGACCCCAGTGTATCAGAATAATGTTTTTTTTTTAATTGATATACTCAAATAAGGGATATGGGCTGTTTATCTCATTACATATACTAACCCATCTCCCACTATATTTTAATGTACCTTTTTTTCTAATGGCAAACTAGAATGCCTTTCTCTTTTAGAACAATGTATCAGAATATTTTGGTTTTTTGTACTGACATACTCAAATAGGGATATTGGCTATTTATCTTATTACATATACTAACCCATCTTCCACTATATTTTAATGTATTCTTTTTTTCTAATGGCAAACGATAATGATGTTATAACGTCTTGAGATATTAATGCCCTCCATTTAAACCCACAACTAACGAAGCCAGAATGACACCCAGATTTACGGCACTTCACACCTATGGCATCGATCTGCTTTTTTATCAACCCCCACTGTTGTTTCAGCCCAGTTAACAACACTAACCAACAAACACAGACCCCAATTTGTGATTCTTTTAATCTGCGAAAAACATTCCCATGACTTTACACACCAGCTCACTGCCCACTTTCTCTATATTTAAGAATGGCTTGCCATTCCAATTTTGTCTGATGAAGTCTGCTTAGAGCATACGAAAGCTTCCATTCTGAATGAAACTTAGTTGGTCTTAAAAGTGTGACTTGCTCACTGCTTTGTCCCAGAGCACACTAATGTATTCAGCAGCTCACAACTTTAATGCCAGTAGCTCACAAAGTAGAATTCTGCTCACAAGACTCTGCAGCTTAGAGGGAACATGGCCCCACTCCCTCAGCTACCGCCCCCCCCCCCACGCCACGCACCCCTCCACGGAAGTTGCTCCCATCTCATTGGGCATTCTCCAGGGATCGAAAGCGCCAGGCCGCCGATGACCTTAAAGGAACCCACGCAGGGCCAGGACAGAAGGAAGAAGGGCTGGGAGCAAACTTCTCCACCTCCAATCTAATCCAGGGAGTCGCTTAATTCCTCTGCAGAGATTGAACTCAGCAACATGGAGGATTACGATGATTGAAGAACTGGGAACTTGACAGGGGGAGGCAACTTTGCAAGACGGCCTCTCGGGAAAGGATAATCGAAAGCATCTCCCGAGAGATTTTGGACGGGGGCCTGGAAGGAACAGCCAAGACCAGCCAGCAGGGCAGCGGAGCCGACTGCGGTGTCGCCGCGCAGCTCCAGACTCCGGGACACACGAAGCTGCCTTCGACTGAATTGGACCCTCAAAGTCAGAACCGCTTTCTCAGACTGGCAGCGGCTCTCCGGGGTCTAAGGCTAAGAGCTTTCTCATCACCTGCAGTCTGGTCCTTTTGGGACTGGAGATGGCGGGGACTGAACCTGGGACCTTACACGTGCCAAGCGGAGGCTCTACCACTGAGCCACGGACCCTCCCTGACAGGATGGTTACAGCCTCCAGCGCAACCCCCCCCCCCCAATCCATTTTGCCCCTTGCAGATCAATCACCACCAAGTCCTAGGAAGTGGCTGAAGCCACCAGACAAAATTCCTCCTTCAGTGCTCCAAACCTCACGTTAGGGCAAGCCAATGGGGGGGGTGAGCTTAAGCCCCTCCCTCTCTAGGGTCGGTAGTCTCCAGCAGGCCCGTAGCTAACCAGGGGCCCACGGGGCCTGGCCCCTTGACAGGGTTTTTTTTGGGGGGGCCCCTCATTCTCAGGCTGATTAACATGTGGAATTCACTGCCACAGGAGGTGGCAGCGGCTACAAGCATAGCCAGCTTTAGGAGGGGATTAGATAAAAATATGGAGCAGAGGTCCATCAGTGGCTATTAGCCACAGTGTGTGTGTGTGTATGTGCGTATATAAATATATATATATATGTACACACACACATATATTGGCCCCCGTGTGACACAGAGTGTTGGACTGGAGGGGCCACTGGCCTGATCCAACAGGGCTTCTCTTATGTTCTTATGTGACACAGAGTGTTGGACTGGATGGGCCACTGGCCTGATCCAACAGGGCTTCTCTTATGTTCTTATGTGACACAGAGTGTTGGACTGGAGGGGCCACTGGCCTGATCCAACATGGCTTCTCTTATGTTCTTATGTGACACAGAGTGTTGGACTGGATGGGCCACTGGCCTGATCCAAAATGGCTTCTCTTATGTTCTTATGTGACACAGAGTGTTGGACTGGAGGGGCCACTGGCCTGATCCAACATGGCTTCTCTTATGTTCTTATGTGACACAGTGTTGGACTGGAGGGGCCACTGGCCTGATCCAAAATGGCTTCTCTTATGTTCTTATGTGACACAGAGTGTTGGACTGGATGGGCCACTGGCCTGATCCAAAATGGCTTCTCTTATGTTCTTATGTGACACAGAGTGTTGGACTGGAGGGGCCACTGGCCTGATCCAACATGGCTTCTCTTATGTTCTTATGTGACACAGTGTTGGACTGGAGGGGCCACTGGCCTGATCCAACATGGCTTCTCTTATGTTCTTATGTGACACAGAGTGCTGGACTGGATGGGCCACTGGCCTGATCCAACAGGGCTTCTCTTATGTTCTTATGTGACACAGAGCGTTTGACTGGATGGGCCACTGGCCTGATCCAACATGGCTTCTCTTATGTTCTTATGTGACTCAGAGTGCTGGACTGGAGGGGCCACTGGCCTGATCCAACATGGCTTCTCTTATGTTCTTATGTGACTCAGAGTGCTGGACTGGAGGGGCCACTGGCCTGATCCAACAGGGCTTCTCTTATGTTCTTATGTGACACAGAGTGTTGGACTGGATGGGCCACTGGCCTGATCCAACATGGCTTCTCTTATGTTCTTATGTGACTCAGAGTGCTGGACTGGAGGGGCCATTGGCCTGATCCAACATGGCTTCTCTTATGTTCTTATGTGACTCAGAGTGCTGGACTGGAGGGGCCACTGGCCTGATCCAACATGGCTTCTCTTATGTGACACAGAGTGTTGGACTGGATGGGCCACTGGCCTGATCCCACAGGGCTTCTCTTATGTTCTTACGTGACTCAGAGTGCTGAACTGGAGGGGCCACTGGCCTGATCCAACATGGCTTCTCTTCTGTGCAATTTAAATTGGGTGGCAGGGACACCCAGGAGCAGCTGCTGCCCCTCCCATGCTATTTAAAGGACGCACAAATCAGCTGAGCACAGGATGGGTGGCAGCAGCAATCACCAGCCTCCTGAATTATTTAAATGGCCCCCTCCCCTCATGGTCCCTAGCTACGGGGCTGGTCTCCAGGAAGTCAATTCTGGGCGTGGAGCAGGGGCCACTGGGTGTGCGAGGGGGGAGGTATTTGGGAAGCTCCTGCACTGTGGAGGGGGTTGGACTAGATGACCCTGGAGGTCCCTTCCAACTTTGTGATTCTAGGAGCCTGGAGATCTCCTAGAATTACAACTGACCTCCAGTCCAAAAAGAACAGTTGCCCTGGAGGAAAATGGCTACTTTGGATGGCACTTGTGGAGAAACGCCATCTGAGAGTGTTGGTGCTTCATCCAAAAAGGCAGGGATCAGTAAATCCATTCAGCAGGCTTTGTAGCCTTCCCCTCACTCCCCCCCTCCCTTCCAGAGCCAAACCAACAACGCTAGGGGGAAAGTCTCCTAGAGAGGCAGGAAGGGCTGTTGTTCTTGCCATGTGCTAGGCAGGAAGAGTTTCTCAGTTTGCAGCAGGCGCTCGGGAAGGGAGGCTGCTTGCCTGTGGGCTCCTGCCTGGGAGGCTCCAGGCAGTAAGACAAAGTAAGTCATTCTCTTAGGCAGATCAAGTATAGACCAGGGACAATACGATGCGTTTAAAAACCACCTTTATTTTGTTATGCTGTTTGCTGAGCTGTGTTGTGCTGTACTAGGCTGTGTTAACTTTTTAAAGGCAACTGTTTTTGTTTTGTTTTTCTTGTCCTATATTTTTCTCTTTTAAATAAATTTTTTTCTGTTTTAAATGCTGGCAGTTCATCTCTGTACCACATAGATCCCCAGACCGCTTTAGACCACGCTGTTTTTGAGAAGGGGGCCCCGGGGAAGGGGGAAGGCATGCAGTTGGATAAGGTGCCAATCCTCCAGGGGTGCCCCAAAGAAGCGCTGAGGTCTCTGTGAAACCCAAGTGCAGGGTGGCAGAGGACCTTGAGGCCTAGCCTCATAGCAGGAGAGGGGGATTGGGAGTCCTGTTCCTCTCAATCTGAACCCCGGGACTGAGCAGGTGGTGGCAGCGAGCCCAAGGGGCAGGAGGAGAATTAGCTCCCTCCAGGAGTTGGCGACTCCGTAGGGAGCTGACAGGACCGGGTCTGAAGGCAGAATCGGGCCGGTTCCGCCACACTTGGTGGCAGCGGTGGGATAAGAACAAACAGAGAACTTGATTGGCCAGGCATTTTTGTTTTTTTTTTATACGTGCAAGCACCCAGAGAAAGCAACAGCGGTTTTGTTTTATTTTCGGGTCAACTGGAGTAGGGAAAGTTTAGCTAGTTAGGATGGAGCGTGCTAAGAGGCTGGAAATCCTGGAGATGACAAAGCCACAGCTCCAGGAAGAGTGTGCAAAGCTCGAGCTGGAGTGTGACAACCTGACTGTAGTAGATATGCAAGACCTCCTGTTGGAGTATCATCAGCATGCAGGGGCACTTGCAAAAATGTTCCCCACCCAGTCAGAAGAACTCTTGCGGTTACGGTTGGAATTGGCAAGAATCCGTACCAAGGCGTACCAAGAGCGCAGATGGGAGGAAAGAGAGAGAGAGGAACGACAAGCAGAGAGGGATGCGATCCGCAGACAGGAAGAAGCAGAGATCCGCAGACGGGAACAAGAAGAGCAACGTCGCCATGAGCTTGAGGTGCTACGTCTGGAAGCTGAACTAAGCAAAGAGATCCAAGTCACGCCCAAAGACTTTGCAGTGTACAAGGAGGGAGAAGACCCCTCCACATACCTCTCCAACTTTGAGAGGGCAGCCAAACAGTGGGGGATTGCAGAGGAGGACTATATGTCTTACCTCTGTAGCAACCTGACTGGAGAGCTTTCAGCCATCTATTACAGCATGCCTATGGAAGATGGGGGGATAACTTTTGCGGCCTATAAGGCCACTGTATTTAAAAGGTTTAAACTGGGGCCAGACCACTCCCGAAAGCAGTTCAGGGGTTTGGCTCCACAAGAAGGTAAATCCTATTCTGAATGTGGGGTAATGAAGGAACAAACAGTTCCAGTGTTATTGGGCCGGGATTTGGTGGTTGGCCAGTACTCTATCAAGGCTGTACCCCGCAGCCAAACCCCCAGGGGAAAGTGGGAGGAGGAAGGCAACTTTAAGGAAGCCGCCTCACCACCAACCAGGGAGGGGGAGGACCAGCCTGTCTCAAACCCTGCAGGAGGGTGTGCCCAATGGGAAGAGGGGTGCCAATTTCCGCAAGGGCAGCAGGTTGCTGTGGACCCTTCCAGGCAGGAAGGAGCTCAGTCGGCTGACACTGAAAAACCAACTGAGGGGGCGGAGAGCCCAGATCAAACTTTGGCTGAGTGTTCTGGAAACAGTGGGACTAGGGGTGGCTTGAAGGAACAGATGATAGGAAGTCTGGGGCAGCCAGAAATGTTCCTGTCTGAGGTTCAAAGTGACCCTAGGCTGGATCCACTGTGTGAGATGGCAAGGGACCAGAAAGTGGAGTTCTCAGAAGCTGAGACAGGGGATAGGGTGTTGGCTTTCCTGCCACTTCATACTGGTGAATGGAAAGTGGAATGGGAGGGACCCCATGTGATTGTGGATGGCCTAGACGAGGCTACTTATGTGGTGGCTATGGAGAGGACAGGAAAGGCAGTTAAAGTGGTGCAGGTGAATGTACCACAGCCATTCTCTGCGGGGTCCATGGTGGTGCATATAGGTAGGAAGGAAGGAGACAAAAAGAAGCTGGGACAGCAATTGTTTGGAGCTCCAGAGGTGGCTTTCTGGGAGGTCAGAGTGTACAGAGGGAACATTCCACCAATGAGGGATAAAGAAGCAACTTTGTGGGAACTGGGCAGTTTCCAACTTCAGATGTGGGGCCAGGAATTTGCTCCTTTGATGGGCCACTCACCCCAGCCACAGCAGCAACGGAGGGAGAGCACCAAACTCCAGAGGTGGTCCTGGGAGACGGAGGAGTACATCTTAAAGACGGGACATTCCTTCTGAATGCAGCAATGCGACTTGTTGGCCAGAAGGGACATGGGCACCTAGGGTGCTGGACTTTGTGTATTATTGGAGAAATACCTGAATGTTTGTGTAATGTTTTGGTTAACGGGTTTCTCCTTGTTTGTTTGGATTCTGCTACGGGGTCACCTCTGTAGGAGGCAACCCCTCCGGCTCAGAATTTAAGGAGGGGGAAGTGTGGAGAAACGCCATCTGAGAGTGTTGGTGCTTCATCCAAAAAGGCAGGGATCAGTAAATCCATTCAGCAGGCTTTGTAGCCTTCCCCTCACTCCCCCCCTCCCTTCCAGAGCCAAACCAACAACGCTAGGGGGAAAGTCTCCTAGAGAGGCAGGAAGGGCTGTTGTTCTTGCCATGTGCTAGGCAGGAAGAGTTTCTCAGTTTGCAGCAGGCGCTCGGGAAGGGAGGCTGCTTGCCTGTGGGCTCCTGCCTGGGAGGCTCCAGGCAGTAAGACAAAGTAAGTCATTCTCTTAGGCAGATCAAGTATAGACCAGGGACAATACGATGCGTTTAAAAACCACCTTTATTTTGTTATGCTGTTTGCTGAGCTGTGTTGTGCTGTACTAGGCTGTGTTAACTTTTTAAAGGCAACTGTTTTTGTTTTGTTTTTCTTGTCCTATATTTTTCTCTTTTAAATAAATGTTTCTTCTGTTTTAAATGCTGGCAGTTCATCTCTGTACCACATAGATCCCCAGACCGCTTTAGACCACGCTGTTTTTGAGAAGGGGGCCCCGGGGAAGGGGGAAGGCATGCAGTTGGATAAGGTGCCAATCCTCCAGGGGTGCCCCAAAGAAGCGCTGAGGTCTCTGTGAAACCCAAGTGCAGGGTGGCAGAGGACCTTGAGGCCTAGCCTCATAGCAGGAGAGGGGGATTGGGAGTCCTGTTCCTCTCAATCTGAACCCCGGGACTGAGCAGGTGGTGGCAGCGAGCCCAAGGGGCAGGAGGAGAATTAGCTCCCTCCAGGAGTTGGCGACTCCGTAGGGAGCTGACGGGACCGGGTCTGAAGGCAGAATCGGGCCGGTTCCGCCACAGCACTCTATGGCAATATACCCTGCAGGCTCTGCCCCCTAATCTCTAGGAATTTCCCAACATGGAGACAACAACCCAACTCTTTCCTGCCATGGACTTAGAAGTAGTAATAGTGGTAGTAGTAAGAGAAGACTTTATACCCTGCCCTTCACTACCCAAAGGTGTCTCAGAGTGGCCTACAATCTCCTTTCCCTTCCTCCCCCACAACAGATACCCTGTGAGGTGGGTGGGGCTGAGAGAGCTTTCCCAGAAGCTGCCCTTTCAAGGACAGGGGCTCAAAGTGGCCTACAATCTCATTTCCCTTCCTCCCCCACAAAAGACATCCTGTGAGGTGGGTGGAGCTGAGAGAGCTCTCCCAGAAGCTGCCCTTTCGAGGACAGAGTCTCAGAGCGGCGTACAATCGCCTTTCCCTTTCTCTCCCCACAACAGACATCCTGTGAGGTGGGTGGGGCTGAGAGAGCTCTCCCAGAAGCTGCCCTTTCAATGACAGAGTCTCAGAGCGGCCTACAATCTCCTGTCCCTTTCTCTCCCCACAACAGACATCCTGTGAGGTGGGTGGGGCTGAGAGAGCTCTGACAGAACTGTGACTGACCCAAGGTCACCCAGCTGGCTGCATGTGCAAGAGGAGTGGGGAATTAAAAATCCAGTTCTCCAGATTAGAGTCTGCTGCTCTTAACCACGCCAAGCTAACTCTCCAGGGAGCCCGTTCACCCCAGTTCCAATTTCAGGGCTGCTTTGTCCCCAGGAGAGGGAAGGCTTCACTGCAGGCCAAGCCCTTGGTTGCCCACCCCAGCCACAAGGGGGGGGCTGCAGCTGAGGGGCAGAGCATCTTGCTTGCACGCCAAAGGTCCCGGGTTCAAGCCCCAGCATCTCCAGCTAAAAAGGATGTGGCAGTCAGTGACGGGAAAGGCCCCTGGAGAGAAGCTGCCAGTCTGAGTAGACAATACCAGCTTTGACGGATAAGGCAGCTTCAAGTCTTCAAAGCCCCAAGAGGTGTGCAGACCAAGGAGAAAACCCCTCTCATTACAGCCTTCCCCCCCCCCGCCATTTCATCTGTATTCTTTTACAAACGCAGGATTGCAGGGCGAAGCGACGCGACAGGATTTGCACCGAAGAAGCTCTTTCGATGTTCTGAAAAAAAACACCAGCTTTTGCTGAAAGGAAACTTCCACTCCGGGCCCCAACGCTGCCTGCCAGACACGCCCTCCGCTGGTCCAGCAGCTCGGAAAACTTTCCGCGGCAGGGGGAAATCTGGATTTTATTATCGGGGCCTGGAAGGGGACTCTCCACAGTGCCGGATTAAACCTCGTGGAGGCCCCAGGCAGTCAAAATCTTGGGGGGCACTTTGACAAATTATCTCAGAGACAGAGCACCCGCTCCACTGCCTCCTCTGCAGCCTGTGGGCACCTTCTTAAAAGCCCCTTTGACGAAGCTGCAGGGAAGAGGCAGAGAGAGGCAAATTTGGCAACGGCGCCAGCAGCAGCCGCAACAAGCATGTTGGGCAAAGAGGGCTCCGTTGCTGGCTGGGAGGGCTGCAAGCAGGAGGGAAATGAGGGGGAGGTCCCCTAAAGGCGTGGGGGCCCATAGGCCAGTGTCTACGTGGCCTAATTGTTAATCCAGCCCTGACTCTCCATGAGGAGCTTAAATCTCTGCACCGCTAGAAAAACCACCTGCCAAAAGGCTCTGAAGGCACAGCTCTGGAAGTCAGCAGGGGGTCAGTGGCCAGGTTTGCACATCGCCAACAACACAACGACACCGCAAACTCAACTGGGCAGGCTCAGCTCCCATGAATGGTTACTCCCCCCCCCCCCCACCCCACCACTCTGGCTACCGCAATGCAAACAATCCCAGCCTTTAAAATCAGCCAGCTTTTTGAAAAGGTGCAAGTTGCTGGGAGGGAAGCCAAAAGAGTCCAGACGTTTGGGGGAGCAGCTCTTTCGGCGATCTCATCTGTCGGGCTGGGATAAGAGAGGAGTCTGCTCGGCAGGGCCGTTGTAGAGGCCAGCACAAAGCGGCGCTCGGCCGTCAGAAGTGAGGCCTCAATGTGAACACGTTGAATCAGCCCGTCAGTCCACAGAGATCGGTCTTGTCAACTCAGACTGGCAGCTGCTCTCTGGGATCTGAGGCAGGGAGAAGGTCTTTCCCCTCCCCTCCTGCCTGGTCCTTTTAACTGGAGATGCTGAGGATTGAACCCAGGACCTTCTGCATTCTAGTGAGCCACGGCTCCTCCCCCTGCAGCTTCTAGGGTACGAGAGGCTGGGCATCACCAGTAGAATTCAAAGGGGCCCTGCATCCCCGGGGCTGCACTCTGCTTCTCCACTCCCACCGCAAGCACCATCCTGCATTGTGCAGGGGGGTTGGACTAGATGACCCTGGAGGACCCTTCCAACACGAGGATTCTCTAAGCTTTGGCTGCGCTTCACTGAAGAGACAAATGCAGATTTAACACCGGACGCAAACCGTTCCCAGAATAAAGTTCTTCAGGGCCCCTCCCTCCCTCCAACAGGTGAAGTTGGATAGCCGTTCCCAACACTTTGCTGTCCCAACAACAACCCTGAGAGGTAGACCCCCCCGTTCGTCCCACTTTACAGGCAGGGAGACCAAGCTATGGCGACACTCTCCAAATCACTTGACACATGCAGAGCCGAAGGGGAGCCCCTGGAGTTGCCCCAGCAGCTGACCCAAATCCACCCACTCGCAGCGGCAGAATTCAAGAAATATCTGGGGACTTTGGGGGTGGAGCCAGTAGACTTTGGGGGCGGAGCCAGGAGACACTGGGGGGTGGAGCTGGGAGCAAGGTTGTGACAAGCATAACTGAACTCCAAAGGGAGTTGTGGCCATCATGGGACGCCTTTCAAATGCCTTCCCTCCGTTGGAAATAATGGAGGATAGGGGCACCTTCTTTGGGGGCTCATAGACTTGGACCCCCTGGTCCAATCTTTTTGAAAGTTGGAGGGTGTTTTGAGAAGAGGCACCAAATGCTATGCCAAAAATGAGGTGCCTCTACCTCAACAAACAGCCCCCCCACAAGCCCCAGATACCTGCAGTCTCCATAGGGTATAATGGAGTGCCCAGCAGGCATTCCCCTCCCTGATGACCCTGAAGTCGAAGAGGGCCTTCAAACCGGGGATCCCCTGCCCCCACCTGGGGATTGGCAACTCTAGGCAGAAGGTCTCCAGCCCGCCGGACTGTCCAAGGGCCCCTTCGGGCATCCCAACCAAAACAACTCCCGGCGGGTCAGAACGCGCGAGACAGAACTTCGGGGGCCACCCCCAAGAAGCCCTTCTCCCCCCGACCGCGGTCCCGGAGCTGCGGCTGCATCTGGGGCTGGCCAGAAAGGGCCCTCCTCCAAGTCAGCGGGCGGCCAGAACTCCGGCTTCACACGTGCGGAGCCGCTCCCGTGTCGGGAGTTTCCCCCCCCCCAACCTCCCTGGGCGCCGGTGACCCGAGCTTTCGCCCCGCACGTCTGGGAGGACCGCGTAGCCCCGGGCTAAGCGACGACGCCGGCGGCGGCTTCCTCCAAGGCGAGGAGGGCCCATCCCGTTCTGCGAGAGGCCTGCCTGGCAGGGTTGTTGTGAAGCCCCGCCGATCAGCCCCGGAGGAAGGCTGCAAAGGGGCCGCCGCCGCCACAGCCCTGCGAGGCAGGACCGGGCCCCCCCGAGGACGCGGCGCACCGATGCAGCCTTTCCCCGCCAGGCGCTCTGCACGAGCTCAGAGGCACTCTTGCTGCCTTCCCTGGCTGCGCCGCCGAGGGCCTGGCTCTCCTGCAGCCCCAGTCCTGCGAGCCCCGCCCCGCCCCTCCCCCGGCACTCTGCACCAGCTCAGAGGCACTCTTGCTGGCTTCCCTGGCTGCGCCGCCGAGGGCCTGGCTCTCCTGCAGCCCCAGTCCTGCGAGCCCCGCCCCGCCCCTCCCCCGGCACTCTGCACCAGCTCAGAGGCACTCTTGCTGCCTTCCCTGGCTGCGCCGCCGAGGGCCTGGCTCTCCTGCAGCCCCAGTCCTGCGAGCCCCGCCCCGCCCCTCCCCCGGCACTCTGCACCAGCTCAGAGGCACTCTTGCTGGCTTCCCTGGCTGCGCCCCCGAGGGCCTGGCTCTCCTGCAGCAGCAGCCCCAGAGCCCCGCCCCGCCCCTCCCCCGGCGCTCTGCACGAGCTCAGAGGCACTCTTGCTGGCTTCCCTGGCTGCGCCCCCGAGGGCCTGGCTCTCCTGCAGCAGCAGCCCCCGAGAGGCGCCCCTCCCCTCCCCCGGCGCTCTGCACCAGCTCAGAGGCACCCTCGCTTACCTGGCTGGCCTGAGCCCCCGACGGCCCGGCTCTCCCGCAGGGGCAGATCCGCCCGACTCCGGGCCAGCTCGGCGGCCCAGGCAGCGCCGGGGAGTCCAGCCCCCGCCCCGCCAGCCCATTGGCCGCCGCCGCCCGGGGGGAGGGGCGCCCCCGCCCAGGCCCCGCCCCCCGCGCGTGAGCAGCGGCAGCCCCGGGCAGACGCGGGTCGGGCGGCGCACGTGGGAAGGCGCCCGCCGCAGGAGCAGCAGGCCCCGCTGCACCGCCGCCGCCGACGCCGGCCTCGCTCCCTCCGCCCGCCGAGCCTGCGCGCTGAGAGAGACGGCGGGAAGGAGGAGGCCGGAGTTGGGCGGCGGGGGGGGGGCAAACCGGGCTGGCTTGCACCGGCGCGGGCTCCTGAGCGCGTGCAGAGTGGCTTTCTTTGGGGGGGCGCAGAAGCCGTGTCCGCGCCTCCCCCATCCGACGGGACGATCTGAAAGAAGGGCGAAGGAGGGGTGTCAGGCGCGGCCCCACCCCCCGCCCCGGAGGTTGGCATCCCTGAGCCACAGTTCCACCCTTGGCTTTGGGGGATTTAGAAGGGGGGGCTTCCTTCGAACAAAGCCCGCCCCCCCCCAGCCTCTCCTCCCTCCCTCCCGCTCTGCTCCCCCGGGAGATGCCAGTGGCTGGACCGGCAAACTACCTCTCTGGATATATTCCTCTCCCTTTAAATTGGCATCCTTCCTTGTGGGCAGGGCTTTTTTTTTGCAGGAAAAAAGCCCAGCAGGAACTTGTTTGCATATTAGGCCACACCCCCTGAGCACCATTCGTTCACAAAAGCCTAGCAGGAACTTGTTTGCATATTAGGCCACACCCCCTGAGCACCATTCGTTCACAAAAGCCCAGCAGGAACTCGTTTGCATATTAGGCCACACCCCCTGAGCACCATTGGTTTACTCAGCTTTTGGGGGCAGAAGCCCAGCAGGAACTTGTTTGCATATTAGGCCACACCCCCTGAGCGCCATTCGTTCACAGAAGCCTAGCAGGAACTTGTTTGCATATTAGGCCACACCCCCTGAGCACCATTGGTTCACTCAGCTTTTGGGGGCAGAAGAAGCCCAGCAGGAACTCATTTGCATATTAGGCCACACCCCCGAGCACCATTGGTTCACGCAGCTTTTTTGGCAGAAAAAGCCCAGCAGGAATTCATTTGCATATTAGGCCACACCAGCTGATGCCAAGCTAGCCAGAACGGCATTCCTGTGCCTTCCTACTAAAAAGAGTACAGCTGATGGGCCCTTTTTTGACAGAACCCAGCAAAGGGCGCACAGCTGCAGGCCTCCGTCAAAGGATTGGGGCCTCCCTCCACACCCTTCAGCTATGGGCAGGATTCGAACCCCCCACCCCAAAGGCCCAAGCCAAGGCTGTGTGTCCTAAAGCAGAGGAACTGCTTGGCCACTGAGGGAAACAGGAGGTTGGACTAGGTGCACCAGCACTGGCCTTACCTTATTTTTCTCCTAGAATGCAAAAAAAATCCCATCCTTAGCAAGAAATAACTTTTGCAGAGTTTCTCTCCTTAGTGCCTCAGGAGGGGGGGGGAGGGGGGCAGCTGGACTGCAAGACCTGCAATGGCCAGAAGAGGGCGTGGAGCCTGGTGTTGCTACGGGGACACTCTTGTGTAAGCGCCTGCTCAATTGTGAAGCTCACCGGGGGGATCCTAGGCCACTCACTGTCTCGGCCTGGCCTACCTCACAGGGCTGTTGTTGACGACACAATGGAGGGCTAGAGACATGCCTGTTGCCCTAGGCTTCTTGGAAGGAAGGTGGGAATGGTGAGATTAAGATGCCTCAAGAGAATAGCGCCCATTCCCTGTCTCCTGGCTGGAGGCAATTTGCATGGGGCGGAGGCGACCAAACTTCTTTAACATAAGAGCCACATAGAATAAATGCCAGATGTTTGAGAGCCCCGAGACGTGAACATCAGATGTTTGAGAGCCGCAAGGTAGGAAGAGAGGAAAGCAGGCAGGCAAATTTGATGGGAGGGAAGGAGAGGTGGAAAGAAAGCAACTTTAAATGCATTCTCCAAGCCACCAGCAAATCGAAGACATGAAGGGACACAAAGGGCCTGAGCGTTCAGCTGGTTTGGCTTGGAGGAGTGAGTTAAAGAGACAAATGCCTTCTCCAAGCCAACTCATGGGGCTGGTGGAGGCTTCAAGAGCCACGCAATGTCTGTGAAAGAGCCACATGTGGCTTCCCAGCTGCGGTTGGGCTGCCCCTGGCATTGGGTAAAGGCATGAAGGGAAAGTGTTAATTCCTCTTTCCCACACTGTGGCCCCAATCCATATCTCTCCCCCTTGGCAAATAGCAGATCTCCCTCCACTCCTGGTGCAGTTGGAGTCTTGAAGTTGAATGCTGGGCGAGGCAAGGCATTAGTCCGACCCGCCAGGGCAGGCTGTGTGTTCTGATGGGTCAATTAATACTTGTTGTGTGCGGTGCACATTTTCAGATTACACAGAGCTCGTCATCAGGGACACAAAGTGAGACTCTGAAGCACTGTTACATATCCGGGGCAAATGGGAATTCATTAATCCCCCTTGCTTTCAATAAGGTGATTTTTTGGGGGGACTGCATTTGCTTCTCTCTGTGTGTGCAGCGGACTTAACGGCCACCCTGTAAGGTTTTCAAGGCAAAGAGACTTTGTGTCACTGTGTGACACAGAGTGTTGGACTGGAGGGGCCATTGGACTGATCCAACAGGGCTTCTCTTATGTTCTTATGTGACACAGAGTGTTGGACTGGAGGGGCCACTGGCCTGATCCAACAGGGCTTCTCTTATGTTCTTATGTGACACAGAGTGTTGGACTGGAGGGGCCACTGGCCTGATCCAACAGGGCTTCTCTTATGTTCTTATGTGACACAGAGTGTTGGACTGGAGGGGCCATTGGCCAGATCCAACAGGGCTTCTCTGATGTTCTTATGTGACACAGAGTGTTGGACTGGAGGGGCCACTGGCCTGATCCAACAGGGCTTCTCTTATGTGACACAGAGTGTTGGACTAGATGGGCCATTGGCCTGATCCAACATGGCTTCTCTTATGTTGTTATGTGACACAGAGTGTTGGACTGGATGGGCCACTGGCCTGATCCAACAGGGCTTCTCTTATGTTCTTATGTGACACAGAGTGTTGGACTGGATGGGCCACTGGCCTGATCCAACATGGCTTCTCTTATGCTGTTATGTGACACAGTGTTGGACTGGATGGGCCACTGGCCTGATCCAACATGGCTTCTCTTATGTTCTTATGTGACACAGAGTGTTGGACTGGAGGGGCCATTGGCCTGATCCAACAGGGCTTCTCTTATGTGACACAGAGTGCTGGACTGGATGGGCCATTGGCCTGATCCAACAGGGCTTCTCTTATGTGACACAGAGTGCTGGACTGGATGGGCCATTGGCCTGATCCAACAGGGCTTCTGTTATGCTCTTATGTGACACAGAGTGTTCGACTGGAGGGGCCATTGGCCTGATCCAACATGGCTTCTCTTATGTTCTTATGTGACACAAAGTGTTGGACTGGATGGGCCCTTGGCCTGATCGAACAGGGCTTCTGTTATGTTCTTATGTGACACAGAGTGTTGGACTGGATGGGCCATTGGCCTGATACAACAGGGCTTCTTTTATGTCCTTATGTGACACAGAGTGTTGGACTGGATGGGCCACTGGCCTGATCCAATATGGCTTCTCTTATGTTCTTATGTGACACAGAGGGCTGGACTGGATGGGCCATTGGCCTGATCAAACATGGCTTCTCTTATGTTCTTATGTGACACAGAGTGCTGGACTGGATGGGCCACTGGCCTGATCCAACAGGGCTTCTCTTATGTTCTTATGTGACACAGAGTGCTGGACTGGATGGGCCACTGGGCTGATTCTACAGGGCTTCTCTTATGTTCTTCTGTGACTCAGAGTGTTGGACTGGATGGGCCATTGGCCTGATCCAACAGGGCTTCTCTTCTGTTCTTATGTGACTCAGAGTGTTCAACCTTTCCTCATAGGACTTGGTCTCCAGACCCCGCACCATCTTCATCGCCCTCCTCTGGACCCGTTCCAGCTTGTCTTTATCCTTCTTAAAATGTGGTGCCCAAAACTGAACACAAGACTCCAGATGAGTCTTACCAGAGCAGAGTAAAGCGATACCATCACATCACGTGATCTGGACACTATGCTTCTGTTGATACAGCCCAAAATTGCATTTGCCTTTTTAGCCGCCGCATCACACTGTTGACTCACGTTCAGCTTAGGATCTACTAAGACCTCTAGATCCTTTTCGCACATACTATTGCTAAGACAAGTCTCCCCCATCTTATAACCATGCATTGGATTTTTCCTACCTAAATGCAGAGCTTTACGTTTATCCCTGTTACAATTCATTTTATTGGTTTTTGCCCCATTTTCCAGCCTGTCAAGGTCATCCTGTATCCCGTTCCTGTCTTCTACTGGATTTGCAGAGTCAGCCTGACTTCTTGAAACTTTCTGCACGCAAAGCCCATCAAGGGGAGGGTGGCATATAAATAAAATACATTGTGCCCCGCCCCCTCCCTCCATGGGCTCTCCTCCTACCTCCTGGCCCAGAGTGGCAACCTGTGTAGCGGAAGGGAGCCTTCCCACTTCTGAACCACTGCGGTGGTTAAAGAAATATTCTGCGTCGGTTGCAGGGCACTGGCAAGGAGGCAAATCTAAGACGTGAATGAACACAAAGGGCCCCGAGTCTTTGTTCAGCGCTTACTCCGTTGTCTTGGATTCTGCTGGGGAGGCTACAGGGTAGAGGCGCGCTCTGGCATTTTTGGGGTAACGAGCTGCTGGCCGTCGCCGTGGCATCCGTGGGAAATGGGCACCTCCGTTTCTGTTGCTACGAGAGATGATTTCTGAATTTCCCACCCCTGCAGTTCTGACCTGGAACACTCCCGGTTTTGTCACCGCCGCTCTGTCGCGCTAAGCAGACGCGGGATTGTTTTCCTGCCGTTTTCTGCTTCTTCATCTCCCCGTTTCCCCCCATCAAACGTGCACATTTTTTTTTCAGTAGAAAAGAGCCGGAGTCCAGGAGCACTTTGAAGACTTAACAAAATTTGCGGCAGGGGGTGCGCTTTTGCGAGTCACCGCTCAGTTCTATAGAATTCTGAAAGCTCCTACCCTGCCACAAATTGTGTTGATGTTTAAGATGCTCCTAGACGCTTGCTCTTTGCTACTGCTACACACCTACCCAACTTAATGTTTTCAGTGCCATATAAGAAGAAGAAGATGTTGATATTGGATTTATATCCCGCCGCCCACTCCGAATCTCAGAGCGGCTCCCAATCTCCTTTTATCTTCCTCCCCCGCAATAGACACCCTTTGAGGTGGGTGGGGCTGAGAGAGCTCTCTCAGAAGCTGCCCTTTCAAGGACAACCTCTGCCAGAGCTCTGGCTGACCCAAGGCCATTGCAGCAGGTGCAAGTGGAGGAGTGGGGAATCAAACCCGGTTCTCCCAGATAAGAGTTCGCGCACTTAACCACTACACCAAACTGGCTCTGAGAGAGCTCTGACAGATGCTGCCCTTTCAAGGACAACCTCTGCCAGAGCTACGGCTGACCCAAGGCCATTCCAGCAGCCGCAAGTGGAAGAGTGAGGAATCAAACCCGGTTCTCCCAGATAAGAGTTCGCGCACTTAACCATTACACCAAACTGGCTCTCAGCTTGTAGATAAACACTGCTTTAGCCATAGAGCAGGAGTCAAGTGCCTCCTTTAAGACCAACAAAGTTTTATTCAGAATGAAAGCTTTCGTGTGCTAGAAGCAGCCTTCATCAGACAATAGGATGGAACGCAGGCAGTCCTAAATATAGAGAAAGTGGGCTGCTTTCGCCATTATGTGTTTATTATATTATGCAGTGTATGGAAAGAAGAAAGAGATTGGATTTACACCCAACCCTTCATTTAGAATCACAGAGCGGTTTACAATCTCCTTCCCTTCCTCTCCCCGCAACAGACACCCTGTGAGGCAGGTGGGGCTGAGAGAGCTCAGAGAGAACTGTGCTTGACAGAACAGGGACTGGCCCAATCTCACCCAGCAGCTGCACATGGAGGAGGGGGGGGGGGGAAATCAAACCTGGTTCTCTCAGATTAGAGTCCGCCGCTCAACCATTACGCCAAACTGGCTCTTGTCGTAAACTGTAGCAGGGAAACTGGACATCACACCAGCAACCAATGTTTCGTCTAAGCTGCAGAGTCTTGTGAGCAAAAATTCTACTTTGTGAGCTCCTGGCATTAAAGTCGGGAGCTGCTGCATGAATTAGTCTGCTCGAGGGCCGTTTTTCCTGAGCGGAGGCAAAAACCTGTGAGCTGGAGGCTCAAAAATTGTGAGCTAGCTCACACTAACTCAGAGGGAACGCTGCAAGCAACTGGACCAAACTCAACAGTAAAAAGAGAATGGAAACGAGAGGCAAAAAAAAAAATATATATGCCAAAAAGTGAAAGAAGCATTTGCCCAGCTAACAGCCATCTGCCCTTCTCTGCTGCTCAGAGCCCAGGGCCCTGAATCCTCCCCACCCAGTTCAGGAAACACTCAAGAGGGGTCGGTTCTGCCTTTCGGAGTTCAAGAAAGATGGAAGGAAATGAAGAGCCGCTGTAATTGTTTCGTGGGAGATGAGACGGCTGGGGGCTTTGATCTTTCTTGAAGAGGTTTTGATAACAAAGTGAGGAGATTAGTCTGATCGTAACAGATGGTTTCATCCTAATTATCAGACCTTTTTTTGTGAAGTCACACCATTGTGATCCACCTTCTTTGAACACACACACAGCTGGCTTGTAGAGGAAGAAGAAGAAAGAAAAAAATTGGATTGATATCCTGCCCTATATTCTGAATCTCAGAGTCTCGGAGCAGTCACAATCTCCTTTATCTTCTCCCCCCACAACGGACACCCTGTGAGGTAGGTAGGGCTGAGAGAGCTCTCCCAGATGCTGCCCTTTCAAGGACAACTGCCAGAGCTATGGCTGACCCAAGGCCATTCCAGCAGCTGCAAGTGGAGGAGTGGGGAATCAAACCCGGTTCTCCCAGATAAGAGAGCTCTGGCTGACCCAAGCCCATTCCAGCAGCTGCAAGTGGAGGAGTGGGGAATCAAACCCGGTTCTCCCAGATAAGAGAGCTCTGGCTGACCCAAGCCCATTCCAGCAGGTGCAAGTGGAGGAGTGGGGAATCAAACCCGGTTCTCCCAGATAAGAGAGCTATGGGTGACCCAAGGCCATTCCAGCAGGTGCAAGTGGAGGAGTGGGGAATCAAACCCGGTTCTCCCAGATAAGAGAGCTCTGGCTGACCTAAGGCCATTCCAGCAGCTGCAAGTGGAGGAGTGGGGAATCAAACCCGGTTCTCCCAGATAAGAGAGCTATGGGTGACCCAAGGCCATTCCAGCAGCTGCAAGTGGAGGAGTGGGGAATCAAACCCGGTTCTCCCAGATAAGAGAGCTCTGGCTGACCCAAGCCCATTCCAGCAGGTGCAAGTGGAGGAGTGGGGAATCAAACCCGGTTCTCCCAGATAAGAGAGCTATGGCTGACCCAAGGCGATTCCAGCAGGTGCAAGTGGAGGAGTGGGGAATCAAACCCGGTTCTCCCAGATAAGCGTCTGTCCACTACACCAAACTGGCTCCCTTGTACTGAATCCCTTGGTCCATCAATGTCAGCGTTGTCTCCTCAGAGAGGTAACCACTCTTTCCCATCACCTCCTGCCTGCTCCTTTCAACTGGAGATGTCAGGAATTTAACCCGGGACCTTCTGCGTGCTGAGCAGAGATTCTACTTCTGAGCCATGGCCTCTCCTCAGCATGCATGTGCTTCGGCCTTCTGCTGAGCCAGACCATCAATCTGTCAAGGTCAATCTTGTCTACCTGGAGTGGCAGCGGCTCTCCAAAGTCCCAGCGGAGAAAGGTCTTTCCCATCCTCCTCCTGCCTGGTCCTTCTAGCTGGAGACACCGGGGATTGAACCTAAGAACGTAAGAGAAGGCATGTTGGATCAGGCCAGTGGCCCCTCCAGTCCAACACTCTGTGTCACAGAAGAACATAAGAGAAGCCCTGTTGGATCAGGCCAGTGGCCCATCCAGTCCAACACTCTGTGTCACAGAAGAACATAAGAGAAGCCATGTTGGATCAGGCCAGTGGCCCCTCCAGTCCAACACTCTGTGTCACAGAAGAACATAAGAGAAGCCCTGTTGGATCAGGCCAGTGGCCCATCCAGTCCAACACTCTGTGTCACAGAAGAACATAAGAGAAGCCCTGTTGGATCAGGCCAATGGCCCCTTCAGTCCAGCACTCTGTGCCACATAAGAACATAAGAGAAGCCATGTTGGATCAGGCCAGTGGCCCATCCAGTCCAACACTCTGTGTCACATAAGAACATAAGAGAAGCCATGTTGGATCAGGCCAGTGGCTCCTCCACTCCAACACTCTGTGTCACAGAAGAACATAAGGGAAGCCCTGTTGGATCAGGCCAATGGCCCCTCCAGTCCAGCACTCTGTGCCACATAAGAACATAAGAGAAGCCATGTTGGATCAGGCCAGTGGCCCATCCAGTCCAACACTCTGTGTCACATAAGAACATAAGAGAAGCCATGTTGGATCAGGCCAATGGCCCCTCCAGTCCAACACTCTGTGTCACATAAGAACATAAGAGAAGCCATGTTGGATCAGGCCAGTTGTCCATCCAGTCCAACACTCTGTGTCACATAAGAACATAAGAGAAGCCCTGTTGGATCAGGCCAGTGGCCCATCCAGTCCAACACTCTGTGTCACATAAGAACATAAGAGAAGCCCTGTTGGATCAGGCCAATGGCCCCTCCAGTCCAACACTCTGTGTCACATAAGAACATAAGAGAAGCCATGTTGGATCAGGCCAGTTGTCCATCCAGTCCAACACTCTGTGTCACATAGTGGCCAAAAAAACCCAGGTACCATCAGGAGGTCCACCAGTGGGGCTAGGACACTAGAAGCGCTCCCACAGTTGCCCCCCCAAGCACCTAGAAGATAGAGCATCACTGCCCCAGACATAAGAACGTAAGAGAAGCCATGTTGGATCAGGCCAATGGCCCATCCAGTCCAACACTCTGTGTCACAGAAGAAATAAGAGAAGCCATGTTGGATCAGGCCAATGGCTCATCCAGTCCAACACTCTGTGTCACATAAGAACATAAGAGAAGCCCTGTTGGATCAGGCCAGTGGCCCCTCCAGTCCAACACTCTGTGTCACATAAGAACATAAGAGAAGCCATGTTGGATCAGGCCAATGGCCCATCCAGTCCAACACTCTGTGTCACATAAGAACATAAGAGAAGCCATGTTGGATCAGGCCAATGGCCCCTCCAGTCCAACACTCTGTGTCACATAAGAACATAAGAGAAGCCCTGTTGGATCAGGCCAATGGCTCATCCAGTCCAACACTCTGTGTCACATAAGAACATAAGAGAAGCCCTGTTGGATCAGGCCAATGGCTCATCCAGTCCAGCACTCTATGTCACATAAGAACATAAGAGAAGCCCTGTTGGATCAGGCCAATGGCTCATCCAGTCCAGCACTCTATGTCACATAAGAACATAAGAGAAGCCATGTTGGATCAGGCCAATGGCCCATCCAGTCCAACTCTCTGTGTCACATAAGAACATAAGAGAAGCCATGTTGGATCAGGCCAGTGGCCCCTCCAGTCCAACACTCTGTGTCACATAAGAACACAAGAGAAGCCCTGTTGGATCAGGCCAATGGCTCATCCAGTCCAACACTCTGTGTCACATAAGAACATAAGAGAAGCCCTGTTGGATCAGGCCAATGGCCCATCCAGTCCAACACTCTGTGTCACATAAGAACATAAGAGAAGCCATGTTGGATCAGGCCAGTGGCTCATGCAGTCCAACACTTTGTGTCACAGAAGAACATAAGAGAAGCCCTGTTGTATCAGGCCAATGGCCAATCCAGTCCAACACTCTGTGTCACAGAAGAACATAAGAGAAGCCCTGTTGGATCAGGCCAGTGGCCCATCCAGTCCAACACTCTGTGTCACACAGAAGAACATAAGAGAAGCCATGTTGGATCAGGCCAGTGGCTCATCCAGTCCAACACTCTGCATCACAGAAGAACATAAGAGAAGTCCTGTTGGATCAGGCCAATGGCCCATCCAGTCCAACACTCTGTGTCACTCAGAAGAACATAAGAGAAGCCATGTTGGATCAGGCCAGTGGCTCATCCAGTCCAACACTCTGTGTCACACAGTGGCCAAAAAAACCAGGTGCATCAAGAGGTCCATCAGTGGGGCCAAGACACTAGAAGTCCTTCCACTGTTGCCCCCCCCAAGCACCAAGAAGACAAAGCATCACTGCCCCAGACATAAGAGAAGCCATGTGGGATCAGGCCAAAGGCCCATCCAGTCCAACACTCTGTGTCACATAAGAACATTAGAGAAGCCATGTTGGGTTAGGCCGATGGGCCATCCAGTCGAACACTCTGTGTCACATAAGAGCATAAGAGAAGCCATATTGGATCAGGCCAATGGCCTATCCAGTCCAACACTCTGTGTCACACAGTGACCAAAAAACCAGGTTCCATCGGGAGGTCCACCAGTGGGGCCAGAACACTAGAAGCCCTCCTACTGTTGCCGCCCCCCCCCCCCAATACCAAGAATACAGAGCATCACTTGCCCCAGACAGAGAGTTCCAACAATACGCTGTGGCTAATAGCCACTGATGGACCTCTGCTCCAGATGTTTATTCAAACCCCTCTTGATTGGACCTTCTGGGACCTTCTGCATGCCAAGCAGAGGCTCTTCCACTGAGCCACACACTGTCCTCTTTAATAATAATAATAATAATTTTTTATTTATATCCCGCCCTCCCCGCCGAGACAGGCTCAGGGCGGCTCACAAGACATGGCGTGTACCATGATTATAATAATACAATTCATATAATAAAATGCAGTTAATAAATACGGTTAAAAGAGAGTTACATAAATATTTTAAAAACCACAATAACTTAGAGGTGCTAAATTGCAGTAATATATATATATCCAGATGGCCAGATGTCACTTTCAGGGTTCCACCTTGTAGGCTTGTTGAAAGAGGACAGTTTTACAAGCCCTGCGGAACAGGTTCAGTCCCCGGCATCTCCAACTAAAAAGGGTCCAGGCAAACAGGCGTGAAAAACCTCAGCTTTAGGCCCTGGAGAGCCATTTATGGGGCTGTGGCTCAGTGGCAGAGCATTTGCTTGGGAAGCAGAAGGTCCCAGGTTCAGTCCCCGGCATCTCCAACTAAAAAGGCTCCAGGCAAACAGGCGTGAAAAACCTCAGCTTTAGGCCCTGGAGAGCCATTTATGGGGCTGTGGCTCAGTGGTAGAGCATCTGCTTGGTAAGCAGAAGGTCCCAGGTTCAATCCCCGGCATCTCCAACTAAAAAGGGTCCAGGCAAATAGGCATGAATAACCTCAGCTTTAGGCCCTGGAGAGCCATTTATGGGGCTGTGGCTCAGTGGTAGAGCATCTGCTTGGGAAGCAGAAGGTCCCAGGTTCAATCTCCGGCATCTCCAACTAAAAAGGGTCCAGGCAAATTGACATGAAAAACCTCAGCTTGAGACCCTGGAGAGCCATGAATGGGGCTGTGGCTCAGTGGTAGAGCATCTGCTTGGTAAGCAGAAGGTCCCAGGTTCAATCCCTGGCATCTCCAACTCAAAAGGGTCCAGGCAAGTAGGTGTGAAAAAACCTCCGCTTGAGACCCTGGAGAGCCGCTGCCAGTCTGAGTGGACAAGACTGACTTTGATGGACCAAAGAGGGTCTGATTCAGTAAAAGGCAGCTTCATATGTTCATATATTTTTTAATAATGGGGGGCGTTAGTGGGCGATTCGCCTTGCGCGCCAGAAAGCCTAGTTCCGGCCCTGAGTGGTTGCCCGGAATCACGCGTCCCCTGCAGCACAGACTCATGGGAAAGATGTGGCCTGTGGCTCTGACTTGGGTGCCTTTCCTCGCTCCCGGGTGGAATGCTGCAGTCCTCGGTGGTGTCTCTCATTCCCAAAGGCTTTACTCGCGCCAGCGGTGGTTTCCCCTGGAGACTCGCCAGGTTTGAAGCCAGGCATCTCCAGGAAGCGGATAGAAGATGTTTCTCGTTGCTGAGGAGAAAGTGGGATGCTTGCAGAATTTTAATTATTGTTTATTTGCTTCTGAGGGGAAGTGCCGAGAACGGAGACGGTTCACCTGGGCATGGCCCCAGGCCCTTGCGGTGGACCAAGGACGTTCTCAATGTCACACACACACACACCCCTTGGCAAATGGCAAACAGCTCTGCCAACCGCAGGGTCTATGGATGGGCAGTCGTAATGAACACGCAGAGAACTTGGCGCTGCTGGCCGTTCAGCCAGGAACACGGTCCATGTAAGAGGGCTGCTGCCTGATCCTTGCTGGGTTTACTCAGAAGTAGGTCCTGCTGATTTCAGCGGACAAGAGATGCGGTCCTCGTCTCTGGAAGAGCTGTCGCAGGATTTGGACTCCTCAAGGGACATTGGGGGCGAAGCTTTTACGAAACGCTGGAAAGAAATTTGAAGTCTGCTGGTGCTGGAATGGGCTGCAGACCTGGAACTGGATTTAAACATTAATGGGACGTTTTGCAGGTTTGATTTCAAAATAAGAGAAAATCTACAGCCCAAAGGTGAGTTTTAGGGGAGGGGCAGTGGCTCAGTGGAAGAGAGACTGCTTTGGCATGCAGGAGGTCCCAGGTTCAATCCCCAGCATCTCCAGTTAGAAGGACCAGAAAGGAGGTGATGTGAGAGAGCCAATCATGAGACGCTGAACGGCCACTGCCAATGTTGGCGTACAATACTGACTTTGATGGACCAAGGCTCAGATTCCATAGAAGGCATGTAACCAACCTGACTAGTTTTCCACAGTTAGAACATAAGAGAAGCCCTGTTGGATCAGGCCAGTGGCCCATCCAGTCCAACACTGTGTCACATAAGAACCTAAGAGAAGCCCTGTTAGATCAGGCCAGTGGCCCCTCCAGTCCAACACTCTGTGTCACATAAGAACCTAAGAGAAGCCCTGATGGATCAGGCCAGTGGCCCATCCAGTCCAACACTGTGTCACATAAGAACCTAAGAGAAGCCCTGTTAGATCAGGCCAGTGGCCCCTCCAGTCCAACACTCTGTGTCACATAAGAACCTAAGAGAAGCCCTGTTAGATCAGGCCAGTGGCCCATCCAGTCCAACACTCTGTATCACATAAGAACATAAGAGAAGCCATGTTGGATCAGGCCAATGGCCCATCCAGTCCAAGACTCTGTGTCACATAAGAACATAAGAGAAGCTCTATTGGATCAGGCCAATGGCCCATCCAGTCCAATACTCTTGTGTCAAACAGTGGCCAAAACCCTGGTGGCATCAGGAGGTCCATCAGTGGGGTCAGGACACTAGAAGCCCTCCCACTGTGCCCCGCAAGCACCAAGAATACAGAGCGTCACTGCCCCAGACATAAGAACATAAGATTTATTATTTATTTATTTATTTATTACGTTCAACTTATATCCCGCCCTCTCCGCAAGCGGACTCAGGGCGGCTCACAACATCATGTCAATACAGTTAAACCAATAAAACATATAAAACCATAATTTACATATTTCAGTTTTTAAAAACATATTACAATTTTTAAAACCATTCTATAGTGCTGCATAAGAGAAGCCATGTTGGATCAGGCCAATGGCCCCTCCAGTCCATCACTCTGTGTCACATAAGAACATAAGAGAAGCCATGTTGGATCAGGCCAATGGCCCATCCAGTCGAACACTCTGTGTCACAGAAGAACATAAGAGAAGCCATGTTGGATTAGGCCAATGGCCCCTCCAGTCCAGCACTCTGTGTCACATAAGAGAAGCCCTGTTGGATCAGGTCAATGGTCCCTCCAGTCCAACACTCTGTGTCACATAAGAACATAAGAGAAGCCATGTTGGATCAGGCCAATGACCCCTCCAGTCCATCACTCTGTCACACAATGACCAAAACCCAGGTGCCCTCAGGAAGCCCACCAGCGGGTCCAGAAGCCCAGAAACCCTCCCGCTCTTGCCCCCCCAAGCACCCAGAATACAAAACATCCCTGCCCCAGACAGAAAATTCCAACTATACCCTGTGGCTAATAGCCACTGATGGACCTCTGCTCCATGTATTTATCCAATCCTTTCTTGAAGCCATCTATGCTTGTATCCATCACTTCCTGCAGCAGTAAAGTCCATGTGTTATTGACTCTTGGAGACAAGAAGTACTTCCTTTTATTTGTTCTAAGCTTTCTGCTCATTTATTTCATTGTGTACCCAGGCTAAGAATTCTTGTATTGAGAGAAAGGGAGAAAAGTACCTCTTTCTTTACCTGCCCTATTCCATGCATAATTTTGTAAAACTCTATAATATCTCCCTTCAGTCACTGCTTCTCTTTTTGAAACAATTTATTGATAACATATGGTAACAATTTCCATTAATAACTTCTTTTCATCTATCCCATATGTTTCTTTCTAATCACCCCTCCCCCCGTTACTTGACCCCCACCAGTGTTATTTACTCAAAATACTAACATTAAAAGGTACCCTTAATTCCTAAGAACTAAAATTAATATTCTTCTTTCTTCTAAAGTTTAATCATTATCAAAAATTATCCAAAGTCCTTTTACTTTCCACTCGTCTTCTACATAACTTCTAAATTTTTTCCACTCCCTTTTAAAACCTTCTAAATCATAGTCTCTTAAAGTTCTTGTTAATTTGTCCCTTTGACTCCATGTCATAACTTTTACAATCCAATCCCATTTTTCTGGTATTTTTTCTTGCTTCCATAACTGCGCATATAGTGTCCTAGCAGCTGAAAGCAAGTACCAAATTATAGTTCTATCTTCTTTTGGAAATTTTTCCATTTGTAATCCCAACAGAAAAGTCTCTGCAGCTTTCTTGAATTCATATCCCAAGATCCTAGAAATTTCTTGTTGGATCATCTGCCTTTCACAAGTCCACCACATATGGTAGAAAGAACCTTCATGTTTTTTACATTTCCAACATCTGTCTGGCATCTTGTTATTCATCTTTGCCAATTTTTTAGGAGTCATATACCATCTATACATCATTTTAAAACAGTTCTCTTTAATACTCTGACATGTTGAAAGTTTCATAGAGTTCTTCCATAAATATTCCCATGTATCCATCTGTATTTCTTTATTTACATTTATTGCCCATTTAATCATTTGAGATTTCACTACTTCATCTTCTGTAGACCGTTTTAAAAGTAACTCATAAGTTTTTCAGTCACTGTTTCTCCAAGCTAAAGAGTCATAACCTCTTTAACCTTTCTTCATAGGGAGAGTGTTCCATCCGCTTAGTAATTTTAGTTGTCCTTTCCTGCATTTTCCCCAGTGCTATAATATCTTTTGTGAAGTGCGGTGACCAGAACTGTACACAGTATTCCAAATGAGGTCACTCCATCAATTTAGAGGCGTTATGATACTGACTGATTCATTTTCAGTTCCCTTCTTAATAATCTCCAGCATTGCACCCACCTTCCTTCCTTCCTTCCTTCCTTCCTTCCTTCCTTCCTTCCTTCCTTCCTTCCTTCCTTCTTCCTTCCTTCCTTCCTTCCTTCCTTCCTTCCTTCCTTCCTTCCTTCCTTCCTTCCTTCCTCCCTCTCCCTCCCCTCCTCCTTCCTTCCTTCCTTCCTTCCTTCCTTCCTTCCTTCCTTCCTTCCTTCCTTCCTTCCTCCCTCCCTCCCTCCCTCCTTCCTTCCTTCCCTCCCGCCTTCCTTCCTTCCTTCCTTCCTCCCTCCTTCCTTCCTTCCCTCCCGCCTGCCTTCCTTCCTTCCTTCCTTCCTTCCTTCCTTCCTTCCTTCCTCCCTCCCTCCCTCCTTCCTTCCTTCCCTCCCGCCTTCCTTCCTCCCTCCCTCCTTCCTTCCTTCCTTCCCTCCCGCCTTCCTTCCTTCCTCCTTCCTTCCTTCCCTCCCGCCTTCCTTCCTTCCTTCCTTCCTTCCTTCCTTCCTTCCTTCCTTCCTTCCTTCCTTCCTTCCTTCCTCCCTCCCTCCTTCCTTCCTTCCCTCCCTCCCACCCTCCTTCCTTCCTTCCCTCCTTCCTTCCTTCCTTCCTTCCTTCCTTCCTTCCTTCCCTCCCTCCCTCCCGCCTTCCTTCCTTCCTTCCTTCCTTCCTTCCTTCCTTCCCTCCCGCCTTCCTTCCTTCCTTCCTTCCTTCCTTCCTTCCTTCCTTCCTTCCTTCCTTCCTTCGCACAGTGTTTTGAAATTTTTAGTGAGTTTATGTGCCACCACTCCAAGGTCTCTCTCTTGGGCACTCTCTGCCAGTTCAGACCCCATCAACATGTATTTATAGTTAGGATTCTTGGCCCCAACGTGCGTTACTTTGCACTTGGCCACAGTGAACCTCATTTGCTATGTTGACACCCACTCGCCCAGCCTGGACAGATCCCTTTGGAGTGCCTCACAACCCTCTCTGGTTCTCACCACCCTGAGCCATTCAGTGCCATTCGCAAACTTAGCCACTTTGCTGCTTACTCCCAACTCCAAATCCTTAAAGAACAGGTTTAAAAGCACCAGATCAATACTGAGCCCTGTGATACACCACTGCTCCACTGTGAAAACTGCTCATTTAGACTCACTTTTTGGAAGGCATACAAGCCGGTTACGGAAGCCCAGGCCTTCCCTGCTGTTACCATGTTGTGTCTCTGAACACGGAGACAATCTGAAAACACTCCCCCCTTCTCTCCACCCACCGGGAAGCATCTCACCAGCTTCTTGTGTTCAGGTGATCCACTGATCCCAGGGCAGAGTACAGCCGGTGCAGAATTCTTCCCCACTTGAGAGCAAAGTCCTGTCTTTGGTTTCTTAGTCACATTTTTAATACAGTGAAGCCAAGTGGTTTGCAGCTCGAAGGTGAAGACTGGATCACTGGCTGCCAAAGTTACAAAGGAGGCAGTGAAGGAGGAGGAGGAGGAGAAGAGGAGGAGAAGGAAGGAAGGAAGGAAGGAAGGAAGGAAGGAAGGAAGGAAGGAAGGAAGGAAGGAAGGAAGGAAGGAAGGAAGGAAGGAAGGAAGGAAGGAAGGCAAATAGATGGGGGAGAGAGGAGGAAGGGAGAGGTGGGGGAAAAGCAACTTAAAGCAATCCCAGCTGGCTTGGCTTGGAGAAGTAATTTAAAAAGAGAAATGCCTTCTCCAAGTTGCCGGATGGGGTGGGGGGGCTTCAAGAGAAGATGAAGATGAAGAAGATATTGGATTTATATCCCGCCCTCCACTCCGAAGAGTCTCAGAGCGGCTCACAATCTCCTTTCCCTTCCTCCCCCACAACAGACACCCTGTGAGGTAGATGAAGATATTGGATTTACATCCCGCCCTCCACTCCGAAGAGTCTCAGAGCGGCTCACAATCTCCTTTCCCTTCCTCCCCCACAACAGACACCCTGTGAGGTAGATGAAGATATTGGATTTACATCCCGCCCTCCACTCCGAAGAGTCTCAGAGCGGCTCACAATCTCCTTTCCCTTCCTCCCCCACAACAGACACCCTGTGAGGTAGATGAAGATATTGGATTTACATCCCGCCCTCCACTCCGAAGAGTCTCAGAGTGGCTCACAATCTCCTTTCCCTTCCTCCCCCACAACAGACACCCTGTGAGGTAGATGAAGATATTGGATTTACATCCCGCCCTCCACTCCGAAGAGTCTCAGAGCGGCTCACAATCTCCTTTCCCTTCCTCCCCCACAACAGACACCCTGTGAGGTAGATGAAGATATTGGATTTACATCCCGCCCTCCACTCCGAAGAGTCTCAGAGCGGCTCACAATCTCCTTTCCCTTCCTCCCCCACAACAGACACCCTGTGAGGTAGATGAAGATATTGGATTTACATCCCGCCCTCCACTCCGAAGAGTCTCAGAGCGGCTCACAATCTCCTTTCCCTTCCTCCCCCACAACAGACACCCTGTGAGGTAGATGAAGATATTGGATTTATATCCCACCCTCCACTCCGAAGAGTCTCAGAGCGGCTCACAATCTCCTTTCCCTTCCTCCCCCACAACAGACACCCTGTGAGGTAGATGAAGATATTGGATTTATATCCCACCCTCCACTCCGAAGAGTCTCAGAGCGGCTCACAATCTCCTTTCCCTTCCTCCCCCACAACAGACACCCTGTGAGGTAGATGAAGATATTGGATTTACATCCCGCCCTCCACTCCGAAGAGTCTCAGAGCGGCTCACAATCTCCTTTCCCTTCCTCCCCCACAACAGACACCCTGTGAGGTGGGTGGGACTGGAGAGGGCTCTCACAGAAGCTGCCCTTTCAAGGACAACCTCTGCCAGGGCTATGGCTAACCCAAGGCCATTCCAGCAGGTGCAAGGGGAGGAGTGGGGAATCAAACCCGGTTCTCCCAGATAAGAGTCCGCACACTTAACCACTACACCAAACTGGCTACACAATATGTGGCTCCTGAGCCACAGTTTGGGCACCCCGGGCTAGCCTGAACCATCCAGGCCAAGGCAAGGGTATTACACTTCTGTGGTCTGTAACCTGCCAGCAGTTGCAGCCCGGTTATGGTGACCCCCTTCGTGGGGTTTTCCACACAAGAGATGTTCTGAGCAACGTTCCCTCGAAGCTGAGTTAGCGTGAGCAGGCTCACAGATTTTTTAGCCCCCAGCTCACACCTATTTGTCTTCGCTCAGGAAAATGGACCCCAGAGCACAGCTCACAACTTTAAATACCTGTGGCTCACAAAGTAGAGTTTTTGCTCACAAGACTCTGCAGCTTAGAGGGAACGTTGGTTCTGAGACGGCTTGCCATTGCCTGTGCTTGCGTAGCTACCCTGGACTTCCATGATGGTCTCTCATCCAAATATCAACCAGGACCGACCCGGCTAAGTTCCAAAATGTGATTGGGCTAACCTGGGACATCCGTTACATCCTATTTTAAAAATTGGAAGAAGTAATCATGTCTGTCCTTGAAAACTGTTTTCCTTTGGTCAAGGAAAATTGCTGCCCGACCCCAAAATAGTCGTCAACATTTCCCTCGGTGTGTAAGAAAGGGCCACAAGAACTAAGCACTGATGCGATCCTTCCCACCCTGGAGAAAGTCCAGGAAAGCATTGGAGCATTGGAGAAAGTCCAGAAAAGGGCAACTAGAATGATTAAAGGGCTGGAACACTTTCCCTATGAAGAAAGATTGAGACGCTTGGGACTCTTTAGCTTGGAGAAACGTCGACTGCGGGGTGACATGATAGAGGTTTACAAGATAATGCACGGGATGGGGAAAGTAGAGAAAGAAGTCCTTTTCTCCCTTTCTCACAATACAAGAACTCGTGGGCATTCGATGAAATTGCTGAGCAGACAGGTTAAAACGGATAAAAGGAAGTACTTCTTCACCCAAAGGGTGATTAACATGTGGAATTCACTGCCACAGGAGGTGGTGGCGGCCACAAGCATAGCCACCTTCAAGAAGGGTTTAGATAAAAATATGGAGCAGAGGTCCATCAGTAGCTATTAGCCACAGTGTGTGTGTGTGTATATATGTATATATGTGTATATATATATATATATATAAACTTTTTTGGCCACTGTGTGACACAGAGTGTTGGCCTGGAAGGGCCATTGGCCTGATCCAACATGGCTTCTCTTATGTTCTTATGTGACTCAGAGTGTTGGACTGGATGGGCCACTGGCCTGATCCAACAGGGCTTCTCTTATGTTCTTATGTGACACAGAGTGTTGGCCTGGAAGGGCCATTGGCCTGATCCAACATGGCTTCTCTTATGTTCTTACCCTCCTTTTCATGATCTGCCTAAGTTCACAGGATCTTCATGGCTGTCAGATGGCCATCTAGCCTCTCTTTAAAAACCTCCAAGGAAGGAGAGCCCACCACCTCCCGAGGAGGAAGCCTGTTAGAATCATAGAAGAGTTGGAAGGGATCCCCAGGGTCATCTAGTCCAACCTCCTGCACAATGCAGGACACTCACAAACACCTCCCCCTAAATTCATTGCTGTCAGGTGGCCATCTAGCCTGTGTTTAAAAACCTCCAAGGAAAGAGAGCCCACCACCTCCCAAGGAGGAAACCTCTTCCACTGAGGAACCGTTCTAACGGTCAGGAAGTTCTTCCTAATGTTGAGCTGGAAACTCTTCTGATTTAATTTCAACCCATCAGTTCTGGTCCGACCTTCTAGGGCCCCAGAAAACAATTCCACCCTATCCTCTAGATGACAGCCCTTCAAGTACTTGAAGATGGTGATCCTATCACCTCTCAGCTGCCTCCTCTCCAGGCTAAACATGCCCAGCTCCTGCAACCTTTCCTCACAGGACTTGGTCTCCAGACCCCTCACCATCTTCATCGCCCTCCAAGGAAGGAGAGCCCACCACCTCCCAAGGAGGAAGCCTGTTCCACTGAGGAATCACTCTAATGGTCAAGAAGTTCTTCCTAATGTTGAGCTGGAAACTCTTCTGATTTAATTCCAACCCATTGGTTCTGGTCCTAACTTTTGGGGCCACAGAAAACAATTCCACACCCTAGGACAGCCCTTCAAGGACTTGAAGATGGTGATTAGATGCTTTGAACATGCCCCACAGAGAGAAAAACGACTGGGGAGGCAGGGAGAGAGTAGCTGTACAGATCTCCCTTTCTGCCTTTTTTGCCATGGAGAAAACTTCCCATACAATGGGAACCAGGGGTCATTTAGTAGAAAAAGAGGTGCCAGAGCTCGTTAGCACAACTCATTTCCATATGCCACACACACCCTGACATCACCGGAACGCGTACTAAATTCTATCAGCTCAACATCTACCTTAAAATGCTTCTGGAATTATAAACGGTCATAATAAAACCTTACTCCCATGGTCATACTTTTAAATTCCTTTCTTCTATGTGGCTACAGTGGCATGATGAAGATTTCCATCTATCTGCTTTAGATGTTTTGGTTATTTTCCCTTTTTTTGTGGGGGAAAATATTAAGAAAGTTTGTCAGATCTTAAGAGTTCAGCCAAATTCTCACAGGGGGTTGAACAATAGAGCCTAGAAGCAAGTATTTGTGTGTGTGTGTGTGGGGGGGGGGAGTTAAGAAAGAGCACAATAAAGTTTACAGGTTTCAGAGCTCTGCTCCAGTGAGCTTTTGCCCAAAATGAGGCCTGATAGGAACTACCTGACTTCAGATAAATTAAGAGAACATGTAGAATAATAATAACAATGCAGATTTATACCCCGCCCTTCTCTCTGAATCAAAGACTCAGAGCGGCTCACAATCTCCTTTCCCTTCTTCCCCCACAACAGATACCCTGTGAAGTGGGTAGGGCTGAGAGAGCTCTCCCGGAAGCGGCTCTTTCAAGAAGTCTCAGAGTGGCCTACAATCTCCTTTCCCTTCTTCCCCCACAACAGATACCCTATAAGGTGGGTGGGGGTGAGAGAGCTCTCCCAGAAGCTGCCCTTTCAAGGACAGCTCTGCCAGAGCTCTGGTGGCCCCAAGGCCATTCCAGCAGCTGCAAGTGGGGGAGTAGAGGATCAAACCTGGTTCTCCCACATAAGAGTCCGCACACTTGACCACGACACCAAACTGTAGATGCCGTGAGCGTCGGGAGGCCCAGTATTTTCCGTTTCGCTTTTCTTTCCCAGCCTGCTGGTGCGCTCCCAGGGAGCCGTCTTGTCATTCCTCAAGGATTCCTTCATTTCTAGCAACGCAGGAGCAAAGAGCGCTGCTTGTTGGATATAAATTATTCCTTTCCTTTTGCTCTTCAGAAGACCACAAACGTGCTGGCAGACTAGAGTCACACCGAATAGCCACGGGGAAAGATAATCCTTTTGGCAATCCCGCTAAAACCTGTCAGGGTGAGGAATATGACATCTCCTTTAAAATTATAATCTGCCAGCGCTGGTTTCTTTTGAACTTGCAGGGAAATATGCAAAAGAGATCTGTGCTGGCGAAGCCGCCAAGAAACCAGGGTCTTTGCTGCAGATACGTTTTCAGGATGAAGTATTTCACCAGAGCTAATTCACTGGCAGTTAATATGTTCTGCAGGAAACAACCCTAGTGCAGTTCGGGAACTTTCTAGGGGACAGAAAACACCTACTGCATAAAATGAAAATCCTAAAAGCATAAGAACATAAAAGAAGCCATGTTGGATCAGGCCGATGGCCCATCCAGTCCAACACTCTGTGTCACATAAGAACATAAGAGAAGCCCTGTTGGATCAGGCCAGTGGCCCATCCAGTCCAACACTCTGTGTCACATAAGAGAAGCCCTGTTGGATCAGGCCAATGGCCCATCCATTCCAACACTCTGTGTCACATAAGAACATAAGAGAAGCCATGTTGGATCAGGCCAATGGCCCATCCAGTTCAACACTCTGTGTCACATAAGAACATAAGAGAAGACATGTTGGATCAGGCCGATGGCCCATCCAGTCCAACACTCTGTGTCACATAAGAACAGAAGAGAAGCCATGTTGGATCAGGCCCCCCCCAAGCACCAAGAATACAGAGCATCACTGCCCCAGACATAAGGACATAAGAGAACCCATGTTGGATCAGGCCAGTGGCCCCTCCAGTCCAACACTCTGTGTCACACAGTGGCCAAAGAAACCCAGGTGTCATCAGGAGGTCCATCAGTGGGGCCAGGACACTAGAAGCCCTCCCACTGTTGCCCCCTCCCCAAGCACCAAGAATACAGAGCATCACTGCCCCAGACAGAGTTCCAACAATATCCTGTGGCTAGTAGCCAATGATGGACCTCTGCTCCAGATGTTCTCAAAAGCTTCTGGTATCAGACAAGCACTACTGGTGACGTCCCATGTGAAGAGGCCTCCTAGATCAGACTCAGGGGACAGGTCTGTGGCTCAGTGGTAGAGCATCTGCTTGGCATGCAGAAGGTCCCAGATGTTCAGTCTCCGGCATCTCCAGTTAAAAGGACCAGGCAGGAGGTGATGGGAAAGACCTCTCTGCTTGAGACCCTGGAGAGACGTTGGCAGCCTGAGTGGACAATGTTGACTTTGATGGACCAAGGTTCTGATTCAGAATAAAGCAGCATCACGTGCACTGCGGGGAGAGGCCATGGATCAGTGGTACAGCATCTTCTTAGTACGCAGAAGGTCCCAGGTTCGATCCCTGACATCTCCAGTTATAAGGACCAGGCAGGAAGTGATGCAAAAGACCCTTGAAAGGCACTGCCAGTCTGAGCAGATAATACTGACCTGGGTGGAGTGATTCAGAATATGGTGCCTTCATGTGTCCATGTGACCATTTTGTATCAGTTCCTGTTTTGCATTCCCCAGGTGGGTAAAGAAAGCACAATCGAAGTTATAAAGATCGAATAACTAAGAATGTATTGAAACAAAATCATACAAATATGTTCAATAGAAGGAAAGGAAAGGTCCCCTGTGCAAGCACCAGTCGTTTCCGACTCTGGGGTGACGTTGCTTTCACAACGTTTTCACAGCAGACCTTTTTACGGGGTGGTTTGCCATTGCCTTCCCCAGTCATCTACACTTTCCCCCTAGCAAGCTGGGTACTCATTTTACCGACCTCGGAAGGATGGAAGGCTGAGTCGACTTCGTAGTAGGAAAGGAAAGATCCCCTATGCAAGCACCAGTCGTTTCCAACTCTGGGGTGACGTTGCTTTCACAACGTTTTCACGGCAGACTTTTTACAGGGTGGTTTGCCATTGCCTTCCCCAGTCTTTTACACTTCCCCCCCCCCCAGCAAGCTGGGGACTCCTTTGACCGACCTCGGAAGGATGGAAGGCTGAGTCAACCTTGGGCCGGCTACCTGAATCCAGCTTCTGCTGGAATCGAACTCAGGTCGTGAGCAGAGAGTTCAGACCGCCGTACTGCTGCTTTACCACTCTGCGCCGCGGGGCCACTGTTCGATAGACGACTAAATAGCGATAGCAATTCCCCGAATGTTTCGAAGGGGTCCCAACGAACAGGAGGTCGACTTGATTATTCCAGCTTCGAATCCTCTTCTAGCAACCGCATCTCTCAACCAAAGGCAAAAGCTCAGAAAAAAAATATCAAAGCGTTTTTGATGCATCGATGAGTTGCAACAACCCCACAAGATTCTTTTTCAGGGCCTCCAAAGGCGGCCCATAGAATTCCCCATGGACAAATGGGACAGAAAGTCTCCAGGAAGATTTCAAAACGACGCACAACTCCAAAAGGCTCAAGGCCTTGAGATATTTGTTTGGAGCACCCTATGCTACAAAGGATGCACACCTGGATTCCACATAGTCAACATCACAGCTGTCTTTTGGACTCTGCCTGTAACAGGCAAATGAACATGGACGTGCAGAATCTATCTTGGGGAAGGGACGGTGGCTCAGTGGCAGAGCATCTGCTTGGGAAGCAGAAGATCCCAGGTTCAATCCCCGGCATGTCCAAAAAAGGGTCCAGGCAAGTAGGCGTGAAAAACCTCCTCTTGAGACCCTGGAGAGCCATGAATGGGGCTGTGGCTCAGCGGTAGAGCATCTGCTTGGGAAGCAGAAGGGCCCAGGTTCAATCCCCAGCATCTCCAACTAAAAAGGGTCCAAGGCAAATCGGCGTGAAAAACCTCAGCTGGAGACCCTGGAGAGCCACGAATGGGGCTGTGGCTCAGTGGTAGAGCATCTGCTTGGGAAGCAGAAGGTCCCAGGTTCAATCCCCAGCATCTCCCACTAAAAAGGGTCTAGACAAGTAGGCGTGAATAACCTCAGCTGGAGACCCTGGAGAGCCATGAATGGGGCTGTGGCTCAGTGGTAGAGCAACTGCTTGGGAAGCAGAAGGTCCCAGGTTCAATCTCCGGCATCTCCAAAAAAGGGTCCAGGCAAGTAGGCGTGAAAAACCTCCTCTTGAGACCCTGGAGAGCCATGAATGGGGCTGTGGCTCAGTGGTAGAGCATCTGCTTTGTAAGCAGAAGGGCCCAGGTTCAATCCCCGGCATCTCCAACTAAAAAAAAGGGTCGAGGCAAATAGGCGTGAAAAACCTCAGCTTGAGACCCTGGAGAGCCATGAATGGGGCTGTGGCTCAGTGGTAGAGCATCTGCTTGGTTAGCAGAAGGTCCCAGGTTCAATCCCCGGCATCTCCAACTAAAAAGGGTCCAGGCAAATAGGTGTGAAAAACCTCCGCTGGAGACCCTGGAGAGCCGCTGCCAGTCTGTGAAGACAATACTGACTTTGATGGACTGAGGGTCTGATTCAGTAGAAGGCAGCTTCATATGTTCATATCAAAGTGACCCTCCTGCTGGACTTCTATCCAGAGAAGAAGCTGTCCCCAAATATCTCCCAACTTGCCCATCCTTGAAATAAACAATATTGGACACTGGAGGGTCTGGGACAGTGTGTTGCTGTCTTTTTGGTGCTTGGAGGGGGGGGGTCACAGTGGGAGGGATTGTGGAGTTCTGGCTCTGCTGGTAGACCTCCTGATGGCCTCTGGGTTTTGGCCACTGTGTGACACAGAGTGTTGGACTGGATGGGCCACTGGCCTGATCCAACATGACTTCTCTTACGTTCTTAAGAGCAGAGGTCAATGAGTGGTTATTTTCCTCAAGGTATAGAGGGAACGAGCTCTGTCTGCCCGGGCTTGATGTTAGAGTTTTCCTTCTCTTGGCTGGCGAGGTTGGTGAGCCCAGCCTGCCTATCCGGTTATACCGCCGGACATTCGGGCGCACCATGACGTGGCAAACTCTGTGAAAAATGGGGGGGGGGATCAGCGAGAAGGTGTTGCCACGGATGCAGTAATGCAGGAGAGGCCATTGCAGTGACAATCTGCCAGGCATAGCCGGACAGTGACCACGTGGCGTTCACTACACCGGGAAAGGAGAGGCGATATATTATGCATACACTTTCCCTGGGGGGGCAGGACACCCAGAGGGAGCCCTGCCCCCCCATCGCACTGCTGCAGCACCAACCCCAAATCAGACTTTTCCCTGCAGCCACTGTGGCCGGACCTGCCTGTCCCGCATTGGTCTTGTCAGCCACCAGCGAGCCTGCAGCAGACGTGGACTACTGCACCTTTCTTAAATCTTCGTTCGCGAAGTCAAGCCAAGAGAGAGAGAGAGGGAACACTCTGTCTGGAGCAGAGATGCTCTGTATTCTTGGTGCTTGGTGGGGGGGGGGCAACACAGGAAGGGCTTCTGGAGTTCTGGCCCTGCTAGTGGACCTCCTGATGCCCCCTGAGTTTTGGCCTCTGTGTGATACACAATGTTGAACTAGATGGGCTATTGGCCTGGTCCAAAATGGCTTCTCTTCTTATGTGTGGGGCAGTGATGCTCCGTATTCTTGGTGTTTGGGGAGCCACTGTGGGAGGGCTTCTGGAGTTCTGGTCCCACTGGTGGACTGCCTGATGAACCTTGGTTTTAGCCACTGCGTAACAGAGCATTGGACTGGATGTGCCGCTGGCCTGATCCAGCAGGGCTTCTCTTATGTCCAGGGCAGTGATGCTCTGTATTCTTGGTGCTTGGGGGGGTTAAAGTGGGAGGACTTCTGGAGTTCTGGTCCTGCTAGCGGATCTCCTGATGGCCCCTGAGATTTGGCCACTGTGTGACACAGAGTGTTGGACTGGAGGGGCCACTGGCCTGATCCAACAGGGCTTCTCTTATGTTCTTATGTGACACAGAGTGTTGGACTGGATGGGCCGTTGGCCTGATCCAACAGGGCTTCTCTTATGTTCTTATGTCTGGGGCAAGTGATGCTCTGCATTCTTAGTGCTTGGGGGGGGGGGGGCAACAGTGGGAGAGCTTCTAGTGTCCTGGTCCCACTGGTGCACCTCCTCATGCCACCAGGGTTTTTTGGCCACTGTGGGACACAGAGTGTTGGACTGGATGGGCCATTGGCCTGATCCAATGCGACTTCTGCCATGTACTTATGTTCTAAAGGTAAAGGACTACTCAGTATTGGGGCGAGGAACCTTGGAATTTCTCTCTGTTCCTTTGTTGGAAACTTGCTTTCATCAGGAGCCCCAAAAGCATTGAGGCACCTCGGGAATTGTACACAGAAGGAAAACCATGACCATCTCTGCGACACAAAACATTTGTTGGCGGGTCTCTGGAGAAGGGCCGCCCGTCACTCATCCGTGCGCAGAAGGCGGTGCCATCAACTCTAATCACAGCCATGGATCCACTCAATTAAAAGTGTGTCAGGCCTATTAACAAGAAAGACAGATAGCAGCACGGCTCATGACAGAGCAGGTGCTCTGTGGAAAACACACACCAGGCCTAACAGCTGTTTGCCTTAAATTGGAGTGGGGGAGGGGGAACACTGTGTCTATGCAAACATCCTCATTCCGTGGAAGAGGTGAACGTGGACCTCTCCACAGAACTCAGTCTCCTGAAACCTTTTTTTTTTAATATGGAAAAAAAGCAAACCTCCAGCTAGGGTTGCCAAGTCCAATTCAAGAAATATCTGGGGACTTTGGAGGTGGAGCCAGGAGACATTGGGGGTGGAGCCAGGAGCAAGGTTGTGACAAGCATAACTGAAACCAAAGGGAGTTCTGGCCATCACATTTAAAGGGACCACACACCTTTTAACGACCTTCCCTTTATCGGAAATAACGAAGGATCGGGGCACCTTCTTTTGGAGCTCATAGAATTGGACCCCCTGGTCCAATCTTTTTGAAACTTGGCGGGTATTTTGGGGAGAGCATAAGAACATAAGAGAAGCCATGTTGGATCAGGCCAATGGCTCACCCAGTCCAACACTCTGTGTCACACAGTGGTCAAAAAACCCAGGCACCATCAGGAGGTCCATCAGTGGGGCCAGAATTCCTGAAGCCCTCCCACTGTTGCCCCCTACAGCACCAAGAATGCTGGTGCTGCCCTGAGCCTGCCAAAGTGGGGGAGGGCGGGATATAAATGAAATAAATAAATAAATAAATAAATAAATAAATAAATAAATAAATAAATAAATAAGAATACAGAGCATCACTGCCCCAGACAGAGAGTTCCCAGTACACTTTAGCTAATAGCCACTGATGGACCTCTGCTCTGTATTTTTATCCAATCCCCCCTTGAAGCTATCTATGCTTGTAGCCGCCACCACCTCCTGTGGCAGTGAATTCCACATGTTAATCACCCTTTGGTCGAAGACGGACTTCCTTTTATCTGTTCAAACCCGACTGCTCAGCACTTTCGTTGAATCCCCACGAGTTCTTGCATTGTGAGAAAGGGAGAAAAGGACTTCTTTCTCTACTTTCTCCATCCCATGCATAATCTTGTAAACCTCTATCATGTCACCCCGCAGTCGACGTTTCTCCAAGCTAAAGAGCCCCAAGTGCCCTAAACTTAAACCATTTTGGTCTTCAATTTGCGCTCACGTCTCATCCTTAACAAATGTTTTAATCCCTGCCACCCCAGAGGCAATCCTCCTTAACCACTGGCCAGGTCTACAAATTACTCCCTCCCAAAAATCCTTAATTATTAAACTACTGTCTGCCGCAAAATCATTGATAGCTCAAACGTGGAAAAGTCCAAACAATTTGTCACTTGACTCCTGGGTACTTAAAATCTGGGAGCACATCGCAATGGACAGAATCCAAGCCTCACTAGACCAAACAGACCCCCGTCAAGCCCACTCCAACTATATTGCAACCTGGTTACCGGTTTTGGAGAAATTGGATAGCGACCCATTTTACATTAATTCTCTTTCTAAATGCACTATGTATAAAGATCTCTTGTTATTCTAAGTTTTTACTTGGGCTTGTTCTTTCTCTGAGTCACCCATTGTCCTATTTTACTCAGTCTGCCCTAAGTACTTGGCTTTCTTGTTATCCCGAAGTTGTTGTGGTTATATTTTTATTTATATTGTTATTCCTGCTATTTTATCTTGAATCGTACCTTGTCATATGCTGTGAAACGTCAGTGTTACTTTTTGTTATGTACCTTCTTTCACAGTCTAACGTCGTTACTGTAGTTACCCTATGTTTGTATGATTTTGATTATCTTAATAAACTTGTTTATTGGCCAAAAAAGAAAAGAAAAAAGAGCCCCAAGCGTTTTAGCCTTTCTTCATAGGGAAAGTGCTCCAACCCTTTCATCATTCTAGTTGCCCTTTTCTGCACTTTTTCCAATGCTATAATATCCTTTTTGAGGCGCGGTGACCAGAATTGTACACAGTGCTCCAAATGAGACCGCGCCATCGATTTATAGTGCGGTGTGCACTGGGCAAGGGGAGTAATGGGGAGCCTACTGGTGCCTTCAGGTGGGGGTGGCGCTCTAGGCAGCTGCCTACCCCGCCTATTCCCACGCACTGGCCCTGAGGACTGGGATCAGGTGGCAGAACTCCCATGCCCTTCGTATCCCTTTGTTCCTCCCAACGGCAAACAAGATATCGTGGGTTGGGAGAGATCCCAACACGGCTATGCAAACTGAAGGAAAGGATGCAAATTATGCTTTGTTGACTCAGGTGCCTGAATCTTCCTTTCCTTGCAGCGTCTTTGCCTGGCTCGCTGTGAGAGGAGGCAGGGTGGTGGTGGTGGGGGTGTGTGGAGGGGGGGGGGAGAACTTATTTTCTTCCTCTGACCCCTCTGACAGTTTCCCGGGAGGGGGGCCTCGGTTGGCAGGAAGGGGGCTGGCGGAAGGGATAGTTTCCGGTTCTGAGCAGAAATAAGCTGCAGTTTATTCGTTTAAAACCAATTTTATTAATTTGCAATATATTGTTATAGTATTCTTTTTAAATGTTAAAAAAATAATACAAATTGAAAACAATACATCGCACTTCCCCCCCCCCTTCTCCTCGCCTTCCCTTCCCTTGACCCCCACCGGTGTTTACTTAAAATTGTAAAAAAAAACCCCAAACCAAGGTAACTTAACCAATCAAGAATCTCCATTTTAAAACCATATAACAATAAAGAAGAAATAAAAACAAGAAATAAGAAAAGTTGACTCTATACGTTCGCCTTCATTTTTCTCCTTAAACTCAAAGAAAGAAGACATTTTCCCTTCATAGAGTTTAGTCCATTATTCCACCACACTTCAGTAGGGTTGCCAATCCCCAGGTGGGGGCAGAGGATCCCTCGGTTTGGAGGCCCTCCCCCCGCTTCAGGGTCATCAGAAAGCGGGGGGAGGGGAGGGGAATGTCTGCTGGGAATTCTGTTATTCCCTATGGAGATTTATTCCCATAGAAAATCATGGAGAATTGATCTGCGGGTATCTGGGGCTCTGGGGGGGCTGTTTTTTTTGTAATAAACATTTTTTATTAGTAACATATGGTAGCAAAACTATCTCTACAACTTATGAAAACTTAAAATGAAAGAAAAAACTCTCCACCCCATATCTTACTTTTCCCCCTCCCCTCCCCCCATTGCTTGACCCCCGCCAGTGTTATTTACTTAAAGGAAACAAATATTAAAGGTACACTTAACTATTAAAGAAAAAAAACCCAACAGTTATCTTCTTATTTTAAAAAACCTTAATCATTATCAAAGATTGTCCAATGTCCTTTTATTTTCCACTCTTTTTCTACGTATCTTCTGAATTTCTTCCACTCCAACTTAAAAAGTTCCAAATCATAGTCTCTTAATTTTCTTGTTAATTTGTCCATTTCACTCCACGACATAACTTTTGTAATCCAATCCCATTTCTCTGGTATTTTTTCTTGCTTCCACAGCTGCGCATATAATGACGTAGCAGCTGAGAGCAGGGGGGGGGCTGTTTTTTGAGGTAGATGCACCAAATTTTCAGTACAGCATCTAGTGCCTCTCCCCAAAATATCCCCCAAGTTTCATAATGATTGGACCAGGGGGTCCAATTCTATGAGCCCCAAAAGAAGGTGCCCCTATCCTTCATTATTTCCTATGAAAGGAAGGCATTGAAAAGGTGTGCCGTTCCTTTAAATGTGATGGCCAGAACTCCCTTGGAGTTCAATTATGCTTGTCACAGCCTTGATCTTGGCTCCACCCCTAATGTCTCCTAGCTCCACCCCCAAAGTCTCCTGGCTCCACCCCCAAAGTCCCCAGATATTTCTTAAATTGGACTTCAGCTATTAGCAAAAAACACTGAATGTCCCTTTGCTTCCCATTGTTTTTCAACGTAATTTTGAAATTTCTCCCAAGCCTTTCTGAACTTCTCCAAACCGTAGTCTTTTAAGATTCTTGTAAGTTTCTCCGTTTCACTCCATGACATAACTTTTAAAATCCATTCCCATTTTTCTGGTATTTTATCTAGGTTCCAACCAGGGTCCAGTTTATTGAGGCCCCTTCCCAAGGTTCCCACAAGGTCCAGAGAAGGCTCCCGGGGGGTCCCTCCCATCCTGTTCCATCATAAACCAGGTCATGTGATTTTGTTCTAGGGCTGTCGGTTTCCATCAGCCATCCTGGACAATGATTTCTCCCGCCATCTGGCTGTCACAGCCCAGACCGCTTTGGTTATTAGAGTCACGCAGAGCAGCGGAGCCGAACATGGAAACCAAAGGCAGAAATGCTGCAGAAAGGGAAAGGGCGATGTAGGGCAGGAGGGAAAACTCTGGAACCCGATCGTCGGGGTAGGGTTGCCAATCCCCAGGTGGGGGCAGGGGATCCCCCGGTTTGGAGGCCCTCCCCCCGCTTCAGGGTCGTCAGAAAGCAGGGGTAGGGGAGGGAAATGTCTGCTGGGAACTCTGTTATTCCCTATGGAGATTTATTCCCATAGAAAATCATGGAGAATTGATCTGCGGTTATCTGGGGCTCTGGGGGGGGGGCTGTTTTGGGGGGCAGAGGCACCAAATTTTCAGTATAGCATCTAGTGCCTCTCCCCAAATTACCCCCCAAGTTTCAAAACGATTGGACCAGGGGGTCCAATTCTATGAGCCCCAAAAGAAGGTGCCCCTATCCTTCATTATTTCCTATGGAAGGAAGGCATTGAAAAGGTGTGCTGTCTCCTTAAAGGTGATGGCCAGAACTCCCTTTGGAGTTCAGTTGTGCTTGTCACACCCTTGATCCTGGCTCTGCCCCAATGTCTCCTGGCTCCGCCCCCAAAGTCTCCTGACTCCACCCCCAGAGTCCCCAGATATTTCTTGAATTGGACTTGGCAACCCTAGATCGGGGAATGGCCGTGGCTCAATGGCAGAGCCTCTGCTTGGCATGCAGAAGGTCCCAGGTTTGATCCCCAGCACCTCCAGGTCAAAGGACGAGTCAGCTGGTCATCTGAAAGACCTTTCTCTGAGGCCAGTCTGAGCAGACAATGCTCAGGGACTGATGGAGGAGAAGGCAGCTTGGCTCAGTGGCAGAGGGGGCGGGGGGGAAAGGCAAAAGAAAACTCCACGTAAACTAGCCTCAAACAATATTACAAAATAAGGTTTGTTTTTTTTTTAATCAAGCGCTAGTAAATTATTTCAAATTAGACACATCACTATTAGCAGGGCTTTTTGCGTAGCAGGACCTCCTTTGCATATTAGGCCACACACCCCTGATGTAGCCAATCCTCCTGGAGCTTACAGCAGGCCCTGTGAGAAGAGCCCTGCAAATCTATTGCTGCAGAAAGACACTGGAATCTCTTCTTTAGCCCCACCTGAGACTGCGGCTAAAACACTTCATAACCATGAAATCTGGGCTCTGATTTCTTTTAAAACGAAAGCTGCTGTGAGCTGAATCCTGCATTTTGCACTTCATTGGGCTTCCGCAGTATAGCTTTGAGCACACAAGTCTGTTGGGGCTTTTTTTTTGTATCAGGGACACCTTTGAATATCAGGCCACACCTCCCTGATCTAGCCAATCCTCCAAAAGCTTACAGTAGGCCCTGTAGTAAGAGCCCTGTAAGCTCTTGGGGGATTGGCTACATCAGGGTGGTGTGACCTAATAGGCAAAGGAGCTCCTGCTACAAAAATAGCCCTACCTATTAGTGCATACAAATAAGAACATCTGCACCTCCCACCTCCCAAAGTCTTTTTATGATGCTATCAAAGCAATTTCAGGAAAGCCAGTTTGGTGTAGTGGTTAAGTGCGTGGACTCTTATATGGGAGAACCAGGTGTGATTCCCCACTCCTCCACTTGCAGCTGCCGGAATGCCCTTGGGTCAGCCAGAGCTCTGGCAGAGGTTGTCCTTGAAAGGGCAGCTGCTGTGAGAGCCCTCTCAGCCCCTCCCACCTCACAGGGTGTCTGTTGTGGGGGAGGAAGGTAAAGGAGATTATAGGCTGCTCTGAGACTCTGTCCTTGAAAGGGCAGCTGCTGTGAGAGCCCTCTCAGCCCCACCCACCTCACAGGGTGTCTGTTGTGGGGGAAGAAGGGAAAGGAGATTGTGAGCCGCTCTGAGACTCTTCGGAGTGGAGGGCGGGATATAAATCCAATATCTTCATCTACCTCACAGGGTGCCTGTTGTGGGGGAGGAAGGGAAAGGAGATTGTAAGCCGCTCTGAGACTCTTCGGAGTGGAGGGTGGGATATAAATCCAATATCTTCATCTACCTCACAGGGTGTCTGTTGTGGGGGAGGAAGGGAAAGGAGATTGTGGGTCGCTCTGAGACTCTTCGGAGTGGAGGGTGGGATATAAATCCAATATCTTCATCTACCTCACAGGGTGTCTGTTGTGGGGGAGGAAGGGAAAGGAGATTGTGAGCCGCTCTAAGACTCTTCGGAGTGGAGGGCGGGATATAAATCCAATATCTTCATCTACCTCACAGGGTGTCTGTTGTGGGGGAGGAAGGGAAAGGAGATTGTGAGCCGCTCTGAGACTCTTCGGAGTGGAGGGCGGGATATAAATCCAATATCTTCATCTACCTCACAGGGTGCCTGTTATGGGGGAGGAAGGGAAAGGAGATTGTGAGCCGCTCTGAGACTCTTCGGAGTGGAGGTCGGGATATAAATCCAATCTCTTCATCTACCTCACAGGGTGTCTGTAGTGGGGGAGGAAGGGAAAGGAGATTGTGAGCCGCTCTGAGACTCTTCGGACTGGAGGGCGGGATATAAATCCAATATCTTCATCTACCTCACAGGGTGTCTGTTGTGGGGGAGGAAGGGAAAGGAGATTGTGAGCCGCTCTGAGACTCTTCAGAATGGAGGGCGGGATATAAATCCAATATCTTCTTCAGGTATGTGGGTCAGAAGGAAGCATCCAAATAAGTACTCTTAAAAGATTCTAGTGTTCCAATTGAAGAATTCTTGAGTCCAAAGCAGTTTGGCAGCAATATCACACGATGAGGCCATACTTATATCCTCGGTGGGCCCAGGGGATCTCCCGGTTTAAAGCCCCTCCCCCCGCTTCAGGGTCATCAGAAAGCAGGGGGTGTGGATGTCTGCTGGGCACTCCATTATTCCCTGTGGAGACCGATTCCCATAAATATAATGGAGAATTGATCCATGGGTATCTAGGGATCAGGGGAGGGGCATATTTTGAGAAAGAGGCACCAAATTTGCAGCCTAGCATCCAGTGCCTCTCCTCAAAACACACTCCAGGTTTCAAAAAGATAGGAGCAGGAGGTCCAATTCTATGAGCCCCCAAAGAGGGTGCCCCTATCCTTCATTATTTCCAATGGAGGGGAGGCAGTTAAAAGGTGTGCGGTCCCTTTAAATGCGATAGCCAGAATTCCCTTTGGAGTTCAATTATGCTTGTCACACCCTTGCTCCTGGCCCCACCTCCAATGTCTCCTGGCCCCTCCCCCAATGTCTCCTGGCACCACCCCCAATGTCTCCTGGCTCCACCCCCAAAGTCCCCAGATAGTTAGGGTTTGTAGAATCTTTCGGGATTAAGTGCCGTGTTCTACTGGAGAAAGTTTTCCTTCCAGACGTTTCGTTCTCAGCTGCGGAGAACATCCTCAGTGGCATTGCAGCCGGAGCAGGCGTTCTGACCTTCTTGGCTGCTGTGCATTGAGTGGGGCCAGGGCTGCTAGAGAGGTGCTATTTGTAGGCTGGAGGGGGTGTGATGAAAGGGCAATTGGTTTGTGGATGTGCCCATTGTTTGGTGGGGCTTCCTGGAAGAGTAGTGATAAGGAAACTGGCCTTATGGTCTCACATTATCATACCCGCCTGAACAGAGAAGCTATTGAGATTTACAAACACCAGCACAACTTTAACAGAAAGGAAGAAGGCATTTTCATCCACCAATCTTGGTACCCAGCTCTGCAAAACACCCTACAGACTATAAATTGCAGGAAGTCTCAGGACAACCAGCAAATTCCACAGAACAATCAGCACAGTCAACAACCATCTTCCTTATCTTCAAACCCCTTCCAACCTTCCCAGCAATTAACACAGAACAATGGTCACATTCAACAGCCAGTTTCCTTATCACTGCCCTTCCAGGAAGCCCCACCACACAATGGGCACATCCACAAACCAATTGCCCTTTCATCACACCCCCTCCAGCCTACAAATAGCAGCTCTCCAGCAGCCCTGGCCCCACTCAATGCACAGCAGCCAAGAAGGTCTGAGCGCCTGCTCCGGCTGCAATGCCACTGAGGATGTTCTCCGCAGCTGAGAACGAAACGTCTGGAAGGAAAACTTTCTCCAGTAGAACACGGCACTTGATCCCGAAAGATTCTACAAACCCTAATGATGTTACCAGCCGTGAAAACCTGAAATCTTCCCCAGATAGTTCTTGAATTGGACCTGGCCACCCTACTGGCAGAGTACATCCTTGGTCTGTAGAAAGTCCCAGGTTCAAATCCTGACATCTCCAGTTAGGTATCAGGTAATAGGTGAAAGACCTGAATGGTACAGGTACCTGAGCTTTGCTGGCTAGCAATCCCCCCCAGAATGTCCAAAATGCCAGTGCGAAGGATAAGAAGACCAAGAGGGTGCTGAGTCTAGGTTGCCAGGTCTGTGTTGGGAAATACCTGGAGATTTTGAGGGTGGAGTCAGGAGAGGGCGGGGCCTCAGCAGGGTAGAATGCCCTAGAGTCCACCCTTCCGAGCCGCCGTTTTCTCCAGGGGAGCTGAGCTCTGCCGGTTGAAGAGCAGTTGTAAAAGCAGGAGATCTCCAGGCCCCACCTGGAGGCTGGCAACCCTAGGGCTGACAGAAGGTGCCATGGAGACCCAGAAGAAAAAATGCTGCTGTTGTGTTTTTGCAAGAAAGGAAGAACAGCAGAGTGAGTTTGAGGGGAATTCATTTGATGGTGATAGCGGCTTGGAGAACCGCACAGAAAGTGCCACGGGCCACGGGTTGGCGACCCCTGCTCTAGGCTGATCCTGCATTGAGCGGGGGGTTGGACTAGATGGCCTCTATGGAGCCTTACGTCTCTGGGATTTGAGGATTCTATGAGACCCTGGAGAGCGGCTGCCAGTCTGCGTGGGCAATTATTGACTTTGATGAACCGATGGTTTGATTCAGTTGAAGGCCTCTTCATTTGTGTTGAAATGCGAGCTGCTGAAACCTTGCAGCCGTTTTCCCCACAGGCAAATTTCTTTCTTCGCGCTCCAGAATTAAACAAGATCGTTTCTCTTATGCCCTGTTAGCCGCTTGGAGGAGAGTGACCGAGAGAGAGATCGTGGTAGAGAACTCACTGAAAATGTCGAGACGGTGTGCGACTGCAATAAAAAAGACGAATGCTTTTCTGGGAATTATTAGGAAGGGAACTGAAAATAAATCAACCAGTTTCATAATGCCCCTGTATAAATCGATGGTGCGGCCTCATTTGGAGAACTGTGTAGTGTACAATTCTGGTCACCGCACCTCAAAAAAGATGTCATAGCACTGGAAAAAGAGCAGAAAAGGGCAACTAGAATGATGAAAGGGCTGGAACACTTTCCCTATGAAGAAAAATTAAAGTGTTTGGGGCTCTTTAGCTTGGAGAAACGTCGACTGCGGGGCGACGTGATAGAGGTTGACAAGATTACGCATGGGATAGAGAAGGTAGAGAAAGAAGTTCTTTTTCTTCCTTTCTCACAATACAAGAACTCGTGGGCACTCAATGAAATTGCTGAGCAGTGGGCTTAAAACAGATAAAAGGAAGTCCTTCTTCACCCAAAGAGTGATTAACACATGGAATTCACTGCCACAAGAGGTGGCGACGGCTGCCAGCATAGCCAGCTTCAAGAGGGAATTGGATAAACATATGGAGCAGAGGCTTTCAGTGGCTATTAGCCACAGTGTACTGATGGAACTCTCTGTCTGGGGCAAATGATGCTCTATTCATGGTGCTTGGGGGGTGGGCAACAGTGGAAGGGCTTCTAGGGTCCTGGCCCCACTCGTGGACCTCCTGATGGCACCGGGGGTGGGGGGAGTTGGCCACTGTGTGACACAGAGTGTTGGACAGGGTGGGCTATTGGCCTGATCCAACATGGCTTCTCATATGGTCTTATGTTCACTTCAGGCTTCTCGTCCTTCCTGGGAGAGGCTGCAGTCAGTTTGCCTTTTGCCAAAGTGCCCAGATCAGGTTTGGCTGTTGGAGGATGTGACCAGGGGGCGGTTCTCTCTGCTGTACGATAAAAGCCAGTGCTGCGGATCTCCAGGTTGTGACCTCCATTGTGCACTTATGTGGGCCTACAAATTCTACAAATTCCCTGCAAATCCCCATGGTCTTGGGTTCAAGACACCCAAAGGAACATTCGCTTTCTAGACATACTGCCTCAGCAACTGAGATTCAGGGAAGAAGCTCCTGTGAGTGCCGTCCCCTTTGCAGTCAGGCCAGAGGCTCCCCAAGGGGTACCAACACCATTCCTGGGGCTCACACCGTGTTTTTAGAAAGTGAGCGGAGACCAAGGGGGGTTTCTCACCCAACAAGGCTTCTGATCCACCGCTGGCAGCGCTTTTTTTGTAGCAGGAACTCCGTTGCATATTAGGCCACACCCTCCTGATGTAGCCAATCCTCCTGGAGCTTACAGCAGGCCCTGTGAGAAGAGCCCTGTAAGGAATTCTAGCAGGACCTCCTTTGCATATTAGGCCACACCCCCTGATGCAGCCAATCCTCTTGGAGCTTACAGCAGGCCCTGTGAGAAGAGCCCTGTAAGGAATTCTAGCAGGACCTCCTTTGCATATTAGGCCACACACCCCTGATGTAGCCAATCCTCCTGGAGCTCACAGTAGGCCCTGCAAGAAGAGCCCTATAAGCTCTTGGAGGATTGGCTACATCAGGGTTTTATTGGCCAAATATGCAAAGGAGTTCCTGTTACAAAAAAAAAAAAAACAACCCTGATGGCCTGATCACTAGCAATCGGATTGGCTGTGCATATTAAAATAATGTTTCGGCAGCAACTGCCACCACTGTATTGGTTTTATTCTCTCTCATTATTCTTTCCCAGCATCTGTCTGTCTACCTTCCTATCTACCTACCCATCCAACCATCCATCCATCCACGCATCCATCTGTGAAAAAGAAGAAGATATTAGATTTATATCCCGCCCTCCACTCCGAAGAGTCTCAGAGCGGCTCACAATCTCCTTTACCTTCCCCCCCCCACAACAGACACCCTGTGAGGTAGATGAAGATATTGGATTTATATCCCGCCCTCCACTCCGAAGAGTCTCAGAGCGGCTCACAATCTCCTTTCCCTTCCTCCCCCACAACAGACACCCTGTGAGGTAGATGAAGATATTGGATTTATATCCTGCTCTCCACTCCGAAGAGTCTCAGAGCGGCTCACAATCTCCTTTCCCTTCCTCCCCCACAACAGACACCCTGTGAGGTAGATGAAGATATTGCATTTATATCCCGCCCTCCACTCTGAAGAGTCTCAGAGCGGCTCACAATCTCCTTTCCCTTCCTCCCCCACAACAGACACCCTGTGAGGTAGATGAAGATATTGGATTTATATCCCGCCCTCCAGTCCGAAGAGTCTCAGAGCGGCTCACAATCTCCTTTACCTTCCTCCCCCACAACAGGCACCCTGTGAGGTAGATGAAGATATTGGATTTATATCCCACCCTCCACTCCGAAGAGTCTCAGAGGGGCTCACAATCTCCTTTACCTTCCTCCCCCACAACAGACACCCTGTGAGGTGGGTGTGGCTGAGAGGGCTCTCCCAGCAGCTGCCCTTTCAAGGACAACCTCTGCCAGAGTTATGGCTGACCCAAGGCCTTGCTAGCAGGTGCAAGTGGAGGAGTGGGGAATCAAACCTGGTTCTCCCAGATAAGAGTCCGCGCACTTAACCACTACACCAAACTGGCTCTGTGAGCAAGGGCCTCCTATTTTCATATATGTATATGGACATTGTGATCACCAGTTTGGTTGCCAGAGTGCCTGGAGTTTCCACTCACACGCATCTGCTCTAAGATGTGGACTTTGCCCACTATTTTCTGAGAGACTTATATGGATATTAAAAGCCTCGGCTTTACAGCAACAATCTACATCTCTGGATGTGTGTTAGCCACAAGTACAGAGGAGCTTCTAGCCGCTCCGTGTGTGCACAGCCTCGGGCGTTGCAATGGAAGAAGCCGCGCTGCCGTGAGCTGTCCGGTAAAGCGCCTTCCAACATGTTTCCATGAACCAAAGGCTAACACCACCAGGAACCATCTTGTTTTCTGGACTCCATGACAGTAAAGCGAGAGGCTCACCTACCCAACAGATGTCTCAAACATCTGCATAAGGTAATCAAGCTTATCTTAGGCGTGGATCCTGCCAGACTGCCCAAGCTTTTGTCAAAAGGAACTCTAGACACAGAAGAAGACAACGACGGCATTGGATTTATATTCCGCCCTCCACTCAGAGTCTCAGAGCAGCTCACAATCGCCTTTATCTTCCTCCTCCACAACAAACACCCTGTGAGGTGGGTGGGGCTGAGAGGACACTCACAGCAGCTGCCCTTACAAGGATAACCTCTGCCAGAGCTATGGCTGACCCAGGGCCATTCTAGCATATGCAAGTGCAAGAGTGGGGAATCAAACCTGGTTCTGCCAGATAAGAGTCCACGCACTTAGCCACTTCCCAAACTGGCTCTTACAGAAGCTGCCCTTTCAAGGACAGTGTGAGGGTTATGGCTGACCCAAGGCCATTCCAGCAGCTGCAAGTGGAGGAGTGGGGAATCAAACCTGGATCTCCCAGATAAGAGTCCGCACACTTAACCACTACACCAAACTGGCTCTCCCAGAAGCTGCCCTTTCAAGGATAATGTGAGAGCTATGGCTGACCCAAGGCCATTCCAGCAGCTGCAGGTGGAGGAGTGGGGAATCAAACCCGGTTCTCCCAGATAAGAGTCCGCACACTTAACCACTACACCAAACTGGCTCTCCCAGAAGCTGCCCTTTCAAGGACAATGTGAGGGCTATGGCTGGCCCAAGGCCATCTCAGCAGGTGCAAGTGGGAATCAAACCTGGTTCTCTCAGATAAGAGTCCATGCACTTCACCACTGCACCAAACTGGCTCTCATGGTGCCAGCAGAAGAGGAAGAACAGCTTCAGCCAGAGCTAGAGATATTGTGTAAATCGGGTGTCACCTTAGGTAGCAATTTGACTCTCTGTTGTCACTTTCAGAGAAGTTTGTATAGCTTGTTTTAATCCCCTCCGCCCATGCATCCATCCACGCCTTGCCCAAACTGTCACTTTGGAGCCTCCCCTTTTCTGAGGTAATGTACCACGTGGTACAGCATCATGTACCATCTGACCACTTGTCATAAGCCCCTGGACCTCAGGAGAGCCAGTTTGGTGTAGTGGTTAAGTGTGCGGAGTCTTATCTGGGAGAACCGGGTTTGATTCCCCACTCCTCCACCTGCAGCTGCTGGAATGGCCTTGGGTCAGCCAGAGCTCTGGCAGAGGTTGTCCTTGAAAGGGCAGCTGCTGGGAGAGCCCTCTCAGCCCCACCCACCTCACAGGGTGTCTGTTGTGGGGGAGGAAGGGAAAGGAGATTGTGAGCCGCTCTGAGACTCTTCGGAGTGGAGGGCGGGATATAAATCCAATCTCTTCATCTACCTCACAGGGTGTCTGTTGTGGGGGAGGAAGGGAAAGGAGATTGTGAGCCGCTCTGAGACTCTTCGGAGTGGAGGGCAGGATATAAATCCAATATCATCTTCTTCTACCCCCTAAAGGTTCAAGGTAGCCCTTATAACCTCTGACCTGACATCCCACACGTGTGCACCTGACAGTACCCCAATCCTGTGCTTAGATACGCCCCCGATACCTGACCAGCTGAGGGTCCCTCCCCCATCTCCCTTATACGTCACCATTGGAGCCTGCCTCGAAGACTACGATCAGTAATTATCACCCTGTTTGTCCATCCTTGTGTTATCTCTGTATATTTCTCTCTGTTTTCTTAGGTCTGTATGTGTGTGGTATGTATCCATTACCTTGTATGTGTGTTCTATAGTTTTCTGTAATAAAAGCATAATTGTTTTACTTAATTAGCGTCCTTGGTAAATTTAGTAAGAGTTTCTGGAAGTAGAATTCTGTATACATAGATTCTTGATCCCTTTGAGCCATAGTTACCCACCTATTAATTCCCCAACCTCTCTTTTGAGGGCAATTTGGCTTACATTATCTATCTGTCTGTCTGTCTGTCTGTCTGTCTGTCTGTCTGTCTGTCTGTCTGTCTATCTATCTATCTAATTTGGCTTACATTATCTATCTATCTATCTGTCTGTCTGTGGCTTTTTTTGAGCAGGAACGCACAGGAACACAGTTCTGGCTAGCTTGGTGTCAGGGTGTGTGGCCTAATATGCAAATTAGTCCTTGCTGGGCTGTTTCTACAAATAAAGCCCTATTTAAAACAATGGTGATATCAGGGAGTGTGGCCTAATATGCAAATGAGTTCCTGCTGGGTTTGTTCTACAAATAAAGCCCTATACCAACCTACCTACCTTCCTAATTTCTCCACTCCCCCCCCCTCCTCTTGGACTTTCTATGTATCTCCGCCTCCTCTGGCGACCATTTTACAGTTGCTTTTTGCCTCCACGATGGCCATTTTGTGCTTGCGCCCACCCCTCTGGGTCAGAATACCAAAAGCACTCATAAGCACAAAAAGTTTGGGGACCCTTGAATGAGACTACCTTTGGCAACAGACCATTTCCCATTGCCGGTCTGTGTTTATGGAACTTATTGCTGTTGGAAAAGCTCCATTTAGACAGGCTGTTAAAAGGCTTCTTTTGAAGGCAAGCTTTTAACTTCCAAGTGCAATGAGATTGCTTTTAGTTTCTCCGCCGCTGAGATAATGCTGTTGATCTAGGGATTTTTTTTTTTGTTATTTTTTTTCCCGAATGCATATTTTTAGTTTCAAATATTCCTCTTCCTGCGCTGAAGACTCTTCCGAGAACCTCAAGAGTGGATTATAAATCCTCAGATAATTGAATGAATAATAAAGGATTGTTTCCTTCCTAAAAAGGATTACAGAGATGGTTGGTAAAAGAGAGATTAAAGACCTAATTTAGTACATTTTGATTACAAGGTGCCCTCCTCCCCCCAGGTTCCTACGGCAAAGGTACAAGCAGGAAAAAAACCATATCTCTCTATAGCAGACGTCCAGTGGTCGGGTTTTTCTGCTTTCTAATATCCCTCACTTGTAAATGCCAGGGGGTTTTAATGGGGTGGGTCTATTCTGTATGTTCTTCTTCTTCTTCTTCTTCTTCTTCTTCTTCTTCTTCTTCTTCTTCTTCTGTTTTGCTCTCTCTAGTGGATGATTCAATATCACTTCAGAACTGCTACTTTTTTTGTAGCAGGAACTCCTTTGCATATTAGGCCACACCTCCCTGATGTAGCCAGTCATCCTGGAGCTTACAGTAGGCCCTGTGCTAAGAGCCCTGTAAGCTCCAGGACGACTGGCTACTTCAGGGAGGTGTGGCCTAATATGCAAAGGAGTTCCTGATACAAAAAAAAGCCCTTCTCTAGGTGATGTCCAGTATGTCTCCCTGCGGATTTGTGGTATAATATTGAATTGGCCACTAGAGGGAGCAAAGCACATGCAGAACAGGAAAAAAAACCCTGAAGAAACAGGAACTTACAAGCAAGGAAAACGAGAATGCCCAAAAGTCCTTTGTTTCTTGATTTACACAATTTATATCCCACCTTTCTGCCCCTACAAGGACCACCAATGGTTTTGTTAGACTTGTAAGGTTCTGAAAACACCCACAATTAGGGTTGCCAAGTCCAATTCAAGAAATATCTGGGGACTTTGGGGGTGGAGCCAGGAGACTTTGGGGGTGGAGCCAGGAGACTTTGGGGGTGGAGCCAGGAGCAAGGGTATGAGAAGCATAATTGAACTCCAAAGGGAGTTCTGGCCATCACATTGAAAGGGACCACACACCTTTTAAATGCCTTCCCTCTATTGGAAATAATGAAGGATAGGGGCACCTTCTTTGGGGGCTGATAGAATGGGAAACCTTAGTCCAATCTTTTTGAAACTTGGAGGGTGTTTTGGGGAGAGGCATCAGATGCTGTGCTGCAAATTTGGTGCCTTTACCTGAAGAAATCACCCCCCAGGTACCCACAGAACAATTCTCCATTATACCCTATGGGAATCTGTCTCCATAGGGAATAAAGGAGTGTCCAGCAGACATTGAAAGACCTGAGTCAGATAGACAAATTAAAAACTAATAAGTCACCAGGTCCGGATGGCATACATCCAAGAGTTCTGAAAGAACTCAAAGTTGAACTTATTTATGATTTGGACTGATATATATCTGTGTGCATAAATATGCACATGCGGTATGTAAAATGATGAGGTTGCTGAATGGCACTTTTTTTCTTGTATGAATCACATTTTGTAAATATATTTTCTCCCAACACTAAACATTCCAACTCACCAATTTTACTTTGAAGACTTCTAGCATTTATGTACAAACATCTATAATTTCCCAGGCAAGCTAGGCCCGCCACCTTCCTCCTGCTGCCTCGAGACTCTGGCAGGCAGTCCATTCTGTTTGTCACCATCTCAGTGGACAACTCTGATCCATTACCCGGTAGAAAAGTAACAGCTAACCCTTCATATCTTTTGAGATGAGTCCTCCCGAACCAGAGACATTTCCTGTCGGCTTTCCCCAAGATTTAGTTTAAAAACTGCTCTGCCACCTTTTTGATTTTAAGCACCAGCAGCCTGGTTCCATCCAGGGACAAGTGGAGACTGTCTTTTTTGTACAGCTCCCGCTTGTTCCAGAAAGCATCCCAGTGCCTAACAAACTTAAACCCTTCCTCCTTACACCATCGTCTCATCCACACATTGAGACTTCTAATTTGTGCCTGTCTCTCCAGCCCTGCATGTGGAACAGGTAGCACTTCTGAGAAGGCTACCTTGGAGGTCCTGGCCTTAAGTCGCCCGCCTAGCAGCCTAAATTTTTCCTCCAGGACCTCACGACTGCATTTCCTCACATCGTTGGTGCCAGCATGCACCACGACCATTGGCTCCTCCCCAGCACTATCAGCCCATCTACTACACGTGTAATGTCCGCTACCTTCGCACCAAGCAGGCAAGTCACCATACGGTTAGTACGCGGTTTTGCCACCCAGCTGTCTACTTGCCTAAGGATCGAATCACCAGCTACCACGACCCCCCCCCCCTCTCTCCCTGCCCAGGGATGGTTCCTTGGCGTGAAAGGATACCAGCTCAGCAACTGAAGAAGAGGTCCCTTCTGAGGACACATTCCCCTTATCCTCAGCCTGGTGCCCTGTTCCCTCTCGTGTTAACCAAATTTATTAAATTTTTGCAATATATTGAAATGTATTTCAAATAATAAAAAAGAAAAAAAGAAAAAAAACAATATTTCAATCCTTATCAATATATTACACATTTTCTTTTTTTTTCTTACTTCCCCCACCTCTTTTCTTTGACCTCCATTGGTGCTTCAAGCTATTGAGAAAAAAACAATTAAGGTACCATCTGTTTTAGAATCTTGCACTATAAAACTTACATAAAATCTAATAACATCTCTATATCTCTATTTATAATTCGGTCTTCTAGCTTTCCTTCAGGACATTGTTAGCACATCCTGAACTTATTTATCTCAATATACTAAATCATATCACCTTAACCTTTTAGTTCACCCGTAGTATTACACTTATCTTTCATCTATTATCACACCAGTTATAGCTATTTAACTCTTTTTAAGTATTACACTTATCATTCATCGATTTATTATCACATCAATTATAACTGTTTGTTGTAATTATCACTATATTTTCTAACTGCTAATAAAAGGAGCTATCGCATATTGATTCAAAAAATTCTTTCTAATCACCTGTCTCCCTCATTTTCCCTAATTTCAGGTTATACTTTCAAAAACCACCAAATGTCTCTTAACTCTCCATTGCTTTTCAATATAGTCCTGAAACTTCTTCCATTCATCTTTAAATGTTTCTGCATCACTGTCTTTCAAGATTCTAGTAAGGCTATCCATTTCACTCCAATGTAAAGTGTTTAAAATCCAGTCCCATTTATCTGGCATTTCAGCTTGCTTCCACCTTTGTGCAAACAATGTTCTTGCAGCTGACAACATATACCACACCAAAGTCCTGTCTTGCTTCGGAAAACTTTCCATTTGTAATCCTACCAGAAAGGAATCTGGTGCCCTTTTAACTGCATATCCCAAAATCTTCGACATCTCTTGTTGAATCATTTGTCAAAATTGTCTTGCTTTTTTACATGTCCACCACATATGGTAAAAAGAGCCTTCATACTTTTTACATTTCCAACACCTATCAGATGCCTGCTGGTTCATTTTTGCTAACTTCTTAGGTGTCATATACCACCTGTATTGCATTTTCAAACAGTTTTCTTTTATATTATTACATGTCGATATTGTCATAGAGTTCTTCCATAGGTGTTCCCATGTCTCCATTGAAATTTCTTTATTCATATTTATTGTCCATTTAATCATTTGAGATTTTACTACTTCGTCTTCTGTAGACCATTTCAATAACAATTTATACATCTTTGCAATCAACTTTTCATCTTCCCCTAATAGCACTTTTTCCATTTCTGTCTGCTCTTGCCTTATAGCTGTAGTCCTGATATCTTTATACACTAAACTTTTAATTTGTAGCATCTGGAACCAATTAAATTTGTCTTGAAGTTCTTCCTCTGCTTTTAATTCTACTTTGCCATCTTTAATTTTTAGCAGTTGTTTGTATGTAACCCATTTGTCTTCCTGTGAGTCAGAAATCCATTTTATAACTTCCATTGGTACAATCCACAGTGGTTTCCTCTCATCACCATATTTAAAATATCTTTTCCAGGTATTCAACAAACTTCTTCTTATAAAATGATGCCGGAAGAAACCATCCATCTTCTCCTTCCCATAATACAAATATCCATGCCAACCAAATAGATTTCCATGACCTTCTAACACCAATAACTTCTGGTTGGATAAGGTTATCCAGTCCTTAAGCCATACTAAACATACTGCTTCATGATATAATTTAAGATCTGGCAGTTGAAAACCTCCTCGTTCTTTCGCATCAATTAGTATTTTCCTTTTGATTCTTGGTTTTTCCCCTGCCCATACAAATTCAGAAATCTTTTTTTTTTGCCATCTATTGAATTGTTTAACATCTTTCACAATTGGAATTGTTTGGAAGAGGAACAACATTCTTGGTAAGACATTCATTTTCACAGCAGCTATCCTGCCCAACAGAGACAAGTTCAATTTATTCCATTTCAACATATCGGCTTCAATTTTACATCAAAGTTTATCATAGTTATTTTTAAACAGATCTATATTTTTCATCGTGATCTCTACACCCAAATATCTTACTTTCGAGGTGACTTCACATCCAGTTGCATTTTGAAGTTCTTTCTGTTTGCACAATAATAAATTTTTACTTAAAATTTGCGATTTTTCTTTATTTATGTAAAACCCAGCAAGGTCACCATATTCTCTGATTTTTTTCCAATAACAATGGTAATACTTGTATTGGATTTTCAGTAATAAACATCACATCATCTGCAAAGGCTCTGTATTTATAAGTACATCTTTTCAATTTTAGCCCCTCTATTTCCTTATCTTCTGTTATTTGCAACAACAAAATCTCTAGAGTCATTATAAATAGCAATGGGGATAGAGGGCAACCTTGTCTTGTACCTTTGCTGATAACCATTTGCTCCGTTAAATCTGAATTAACACATAGCTTAGCTCGCTGTTCAGTATATATCGCCTTCACCGTTCTTATAAAGTCTTTTCCCAACTCTACTTTTCCCATCACAGCAAACAAAAAGTCCCAATTAAGATTGTCAAAGGCTTTCTCCGCATCAGCAAAAAAGAGTGCCACTTCTCTTTCTGGATGTTTTTCCATAATACTCACAGATAAACCTATGCAGGTATTGCTTTAGCCTTTCCGCCAAAATTTTTGCAAAGATTTTGTAGTCATTGTTAAGCAATGAAATCGGTCTATAATTTTTCACATTTGTAGCTTCTCTGTCTTCTTTTGGTATCAATGAAATAACTGCTTCTTTCAAAGTATTTGGCACTTGCCCATCCGAACGGATATTATTCATCAATTTTTGGAGCATTGGAACTAATATATTTATAAGAACTTTGTAAAATTTTATTGAAAAGAGTAGGCCTGGAGGTCTAGGATCTGTCCCTCTTCTCCCAGCGCTGTTTCCTTACTCTCTGGAAATGAAGTCCTGTTCTCAATGGTTTCCACTCTCGACATATTTCAATCGTCACTTCCTGTTTTCCAATTGCAAGCCGAGGCTTTGTTATGACGGGGGATTTTTTTGCAGAAGCCACAAAGGTGAACAAATCTTGTTTTTAGGAGTTTTACAGCACCTATTAAAGTCCCAAAGCCATGATTTCACCCCCAGCCTCTGTAACACAGCTTTACTTCTTTGCAAATAGTTCCAAATCTTTGTTTCTTTAGTTTAAAAATGTTCTTTTAGACCCGGAATGAAAAATAAAAATTGTACCTTATCAAGTGTCCAAAACTTCCTTACACCGATCGTTCCAATCTTCAGTAGTCTATAGTCCATAGAAAGTTGGGGTTGGGTGAACTTATGTCAACTTAATGACTCCAAAAAGCCTTTGTAGACGTTGTTATGCGATTTTTCACGGGAGATTCTTCAAAGCCGAAAAGGAGCCCCAGCGGGACTCCTCGCCAGCCAAAGTTAAACTCCTCAAAATCTTGCAAGCATGTCTTGGACTCTTCCCATAACTGGGAGGGTAGACAGCAGGTGAGAAAAACACCTTTTATGTCCAGAACAAAGGCGTTGGTTCACTCCATGAAAGGGAGATGCGTCAGTTCCCCATCTTTCCAACTCCGGAAGCCGGTGCCCTGTTCCCTCTCGACCCTCATGCTCCCTGGCAGCAACGGGGCTGCCACGTTCAGAGCGGGGCTCATCTAACACGTCCCCGAGAGTCTTCTCGGAGTGCCTAACTGACTGTCTCTGCTTCTCCAGGGCAGTCACCTCAGCCTCAAGGGTACGAACTCGTTCCCTGAGGACCAGGAGCTCCTTGCATCGAGCACGCACCCAAGACTTCTGTCCTGTGGGCAGATAGTCATACATGTGACACTCAATGCAAAACACTGGAAAGCCCCCACCCCCCTGCTGGCATTCTACCTTCATGATAGCTTTTTAAAAATATACAGTCCCCTTTTAAAACCTGTTTATGTGGCTCCCCGCCTGGAGAGTCTACTTACCTTATTGGGAATACAAGGAAAATAGGGATCCGGATTCCTGGTCCTTACACAGCCCCCAGGCTAAGAGCCACAGGCCAAGAGCCCTTTAGCTCTCTGGCAAGGCTCAGCTTAATAATGCAAAGAGGGTGGGGAACACAGCCACTCCTAATCAACCAGCAACAATCACCTTCACCTTCAGCCCTTCACATGAACTCGGAAATTTTCAGCAACTCCCCCAGCTGCTAAGCCACAAACCTCACGCTTGTAGCACTACTCTGCTCTATTCCAGAGCTCTCTGCAATGTGCTCAGTCTGTGGCAAAGCTCAGCTTAATAATGCCTTCTGAAGTTCAAGTCTTGCAGCTCTCAAACCTCTGACTTTTATTCTGTGTGACTCTTAATGTTAAGCATGTTTGGCCATCCCTGATCCAATCCTTCTTCTGCTTGAGGCAAACTGGTTCTACAAAACAAGCAGCCATTCTCAAATGCTTCTCTACTATCCCCAGAGGGTGAATTTGACTCAAAAGTTCAGCCTCCCCAGAAGCAAAAGGAGGAGGAGGATGATATTGGATTTATATCTCAGAGTCTCAGAGCAGTCACAATCTCCTTTACTCCTCCTCGCCCACAACAGATACCTTGTGCGATAGGTGGGGCTGAGAGAGCTCTCCCAGAAGCTGCCCTTTCAAGGACAGCTCTGTGAGAGTTATGGCTGACCCAAGGCCATTCCAGCAGCTGCCAGTGGAGGAGTGGGGAATCAAACCCAGTTCTCCCAGATAAGAGTCCACGCACTTAACCACTACACCAACCTGGGATAGAGAGCACCTGAAAGTCATGGTGACCTCTGGTGACTGACCCCTACTGGGGGCTTGGAGGATATTCAGAGAGGTGGCTGAACAAAGCCTGCCCATGCCTCCGGCCCTGGTATTCCTTAGAAGTCTCCCATCCAAGTACTAACCAGAGCCAACCTCACTTCGCTTCCGAGATCCAACAAGCTGGTTTATCACAGGTCAGGGCCTGGTTTATCACAGGTAGAAGAAGAAGAAGATATTGGACTTATATCCCGCCCTCCACTCCGAAGAGTCTCAGAGCGGCTCACAATCTCCTTTCCCTTCCTCCCCCACAACAGACACCCTGTGAGGTGGGTGGGGCTGGAGAGGGCTCTCCCAGCAGCTGCCCTTTCAAGGACAACCTCTGCCAGAGCTATGGCTGACCCAAGGCCATGCTAGCAGGTGCAAGTGGAGGAGTGGGGAATCAAACCCGGTTCTCTCAGACAAGAGTCCGCACACTTAACCACTACACCAAACTGGCTCTCCACTTCCATTCTTGAGTTTCAGGGCAGCCCCTGCAGAGACTGAACAACTTTTGGGGAAGCACAGAGCAGGTATCGGGCATCCCAGAGGGCAGATCTGTTCCAGACTTGGCCTTGCCTCTCCCTGCAGCCCGCAGATAACATCCCACTTCTCACGTGGCCCATCGTGGCAGTGATTTGTGGCAGTGCCCGACACCTCAAGGGCCTTTGACACAGCGGGGAAATGTCTTCGACGCCTTTCCAAGGCTCAAGGAAGGCACAGCATCCAGGGATGCTGTCAAAAGATTGCTTTATTAAAGCCATAAATTAGCTGCAGCAGAAATGAGCCAGGGCTCCATTCTGTGGGTATCCATTGAGAGTGTGGAGCGCCCTCTGCTGGCGGAATGCAGCAGGCTGACTTGGTCGCTCAGAACAAAGTTTCGGGCATAGCGTTGCCAAGTCTGACTCAAGAAATAGCTGGGGACTTTGGGGGTGGAGCCAGGAGACTTTGGAGGGGGTGGAGCTAGGAGCAAAGGTGTAACAAGCACGATTGACCCCCAAAAGGAGTTCTGGCCATCACATTTAAAGGGACCGCGCTCCTTTTAAATGCCTTCCTTCCATAGGAAATAATGGAGAATAGGGACACCTTCTTTTAGGGCCCGTAGAATTGGACCCCTTGGTCCGATCTTTTTGAAACTTGGCAGGTGGTTTTAGAAGAGGCACCGGATGCTATGCTGCAAATTTGGGGCCTCTACCTCAAAAAACAGCCCCTCTGGAACTCCAAATACCCACAGATTGATTATCCATTAGGGAATCAATCTCTATAGGGTATAATTGAATAACCAACAGACATTCCTCCAACCCCCCCCCCCCCAGCTTTCTGCTAACCCTGAAACGGAAGGAGGGTGTCCAAACTGGGGGATCCCTTGTCCCCGACTGGAGATTGGCAACGCTATTCAGGCATGTACACAAACGCTTATATCCAGAACTAAACTTTGTCGGCTTTAATGGTGTCGCTGGACTCAAAACCTTTTTCTGAAGAAGTGTGCATGCATTTGGAAACTTATAGCCTGAATTAAATTTTGTTGGTCTCAAAGGTGCCACTGGAATCAAATTTTGTTCTGTTGCTTCAGACCAACGCGGCTACTCACCTCAAAGATCTGTCAAGTTTGGTGTAGTGGTTAAGAGCCAGTTTGGTGTAGTGGTTAAGTGTGCGGACTCTTATCTGGGAGAACCGGGTTTGATTCCCCACTCCTCCACTTGCACCTGCTGGAATGGCCTTGGGTCAGCCATAGCTCTGGCAGAGGTTGTCCTTGAAAGGGCAGCTGCTGTGAGAGCCCTCTCAGCCCCACCCACCTCACAGGGTGTCTGTTGTGGGGGAGGAAGGGAAAGGCGATTGTGAGCCGCTCTGAGACTCTTTGGAGTGGAGGGCGGGATATAAATCCAATATCTGCATCTACCTCACAGGGTGTCTGTTGTGGGGGAGGAAGGGAAGGGAGATTGAGAGCCGCTCTGAGACTCTTCGGAGTGGAGGGCGGGATATAAATCCAATATCTGCATCTACCTCACAGGGTGTCTGTTGTGGGGGAGGAAGGGAAGGGAGATTGAGAGCCGCTCTGAGACTCTTCGGAGTGGAGGGCGGGATATAAATCCAATATCTTCATCTACCTCACAGGGTGTCTGTTGTGGGGGAGGAAGGGAAGGGAGATTGTGAGCCGCTCTGAGACTCTTTGGAGTGGAGGGCGGGATATAAATCCAATATCTTCATCTACCTCACAGGGTGTCTGTTGTGGGGGAGGAAGGGAAGGGAGATTGTGAGCCGCTCTGAGACTCTTCGGAGTGGAGGGCGGGATATAAATCCAATATCTTCATCTACCTCACAGGGTGTCTGTTGTGGGGGAGGAAGGGAAGGGAGATTGAGAGCCGCTCTGAGACTCTTTGGAGTGGAGGGCGGGATATAAATCCAATATCTTCATCTACCTCACAGGGTGTCTGTTGTGGGGGAGGAAGGGAAGGGAGATTGAGAGCCGCTCTGAGACTCTTCGGAGTGGAGGGCGGGATATAAATCCAATATCTTCATCTACCTCACAGGATGTCTGTTGTGGGGGAGGAAGGGAAAGGAGATTGTGAGCCGCTCTGAGACTCTTCGGAGTGGAGGGCGGGATATAAATCCAATATCTTCATCTACCTCACAGGGTGTCTGTTGTGGGGGAGGAAGGTAAAGGAGATTGTGAGCCGCTCTGAGACTCTTCGGAGTGGAGGGCGGGATATAAATCCAATATCACCATCATCATCATCATCATCATCATCAAGTTGGGACCCGTCTTGTTCGATATCTTTCTAAATGATTTGGACGAAGGAATAGAGGGAATGCTTATTAAATTTGCAGATGATACTAAATTGGGAGGGGTTGCAGATACAGTAGAAGACAGAGACAGGATACAGGATGACCCTGACAGGCTGGTAAACTGGGCTAAAACAAATAAAATGAATTTTAACAGGGAGAAATGCATTTTGGCAGGAAAAATCAAATGCATAATAATAGCATAGGGTCGTCTCGCCGTGGCAGTAGTCTGTGCGAAAAGGATCCAGGGGTCTTGGTGGACCATAACTGAACATGAGTCAACAGTGTGATGCGGTGGCTAGAAAGGCAAATGCAGTTTTGGGCTGTATCAACAGAAGTATAGTGTCCAGATCACATGAAGTGATATCGCTTTGCTCTGCTCTGGGCCTCACCTAGAGTACTGTGTTCAGTTTTGGGCACCACCTTTTAAGGAGGATATAGATAAGCTGGAATGGTTCCAGAGGAGGATGACAAAGATGGTGACGGGTTTGGAGACCAATCCCTATGAAGAAAGGTTGAAGGAGCTGAAGATGTTTAGCCTGGAGAGGAGGCGGCTGAGAGGTGATAGGATCACCATCTTCAAGTCCTTGAAGGGCTGTCCTATAGAGGATGGGGTGGAATTGTTTTCTGTAGCCCCAGAAGGTAGGACCAGAACCAATGGGTTGAAATTAAATCAAAAGAGTTTTTCGATAAACATTAGGAAGAACTTCCTGACAGAGCGATTCCTCAGTGGAACAGGCTTCCTCAGGAGTTCTTTCTCCTTGGAAGTTTTGAAACAGAGGCTGGATGACCATCTGACAGCAATGCAGATCCTGTGAATTTAGGGGGAGGTATTTGTGAATTTCCTGCATTGTGCAGGGGGTTGGACTAGATGACCTTGGGGGGTACCTTCCAACTCTGTAATTCTATGATTCACCTGAATTGGTCATTCAGGGCTGTCTCCCCCCTCAGCAGAAATCCCCACCCGAAATTCAGAACGTGATCTCCTCTTTGCCCTTTTAGAGGACAAGCCAAAGAACACATCACACCGTGTGAGCTTTTGAGTTAACCAGAACCCTGTCAGTGTGGATGACATGAAACGCTTTTCGGAAGTTTTAAAAAGAGCACTGATCATTCCTCGGGATGTATTGGCAAGTCTTGGTCATGGTGTGTTGAAGAGAATCAAAGCCAGCGTTGTCTACTCAGACTGGCAGCCGCTCTCCAGGGTCTCAGGCTGTGGTCTTTCCCTTCACCTCCTGCCTGGTCGTTTCAACTGGAGATGCCGGGGATCAAACCTGGGACCTTTAGCATGCAAGCAGCTGCTCTGACCACTGAGTCACAGCTCCTCACAGCTGTTTCCTCACCTCTTTCCCATAATCAAGCCCCCACTCCGCATCAGCCACCTCTCAAGTTTCAAAAGCTCTCTTCTCCTGTGTTGTTTCTCACATTATGCAGGAGGCACAGCGGCTACCGAGGGCGAGGGAAGGGTCTCCGTACAAACAGTTCCTGCAAGCATCAGGATTATATACCGCAAACCCACCCACCCCTGACGCTTTTTAGACAGTTAATCTCGTTTTGGGGCACACCAGGACACAGCAGACAGTGAGCACCTGAGAGCGCCAGGGAGATCTCTGACGGATGGAACTTTGGGGAAAACGTCTTCTGAGTGGCAGCAATTAAAAAATGGAGTCCATGATCCAGAGGGGGACATATGGACATATGAAGCTGTCTTATACTGAATCAGACCCTTGGTCCATCTAAGTCAGTATTGTCTTCTCGGACTGGCAGTGGCTCTCCAGGAACTCAAGCTGAGGTTTTCCACGCCTATTTGCCTGGACCCTTTTTGGGAGATGCCAGGGATTGAACCTGGGACCTTCTGCTTACCAAGCAGATGCTCTGCCACTGAGCCACAGCCCCACTTCATGGGCCTCCAGCTGAGGTTTTTCATGCATACTTGCCTGGACCCTTTTTAGCTGGAGATGCCGGGGATTGAACCTGGGACCTTCTGCTTACCAAGCAGATGCTCTACCACTGAGCCACCGTCCCTCCCCAACATATATGGACATATGAATCTGTCTTATAAAGAATGAGACCCTTGGTCCATCGAAGTCAGTCTTGTCTACTCAGACTGGAAGTGGCTCTCCAGGGTCTCAAGCTGAGGTTTTTCACACCTATTTGCCTGGACCCTTTTTAGTTGGAGATGCCAGGCATTGAACCTGAGACCTTCTGCTTACCAAGCAGATGCTCTGTCACTGAGCCACAGCCCCATTCATGGCTCTCCAGGGTCTCAAGCTGAGGTTATTCACACCTACTTGCCTGGACCCTTTTTAGTTGGAGATGCCGGGGATTGAACCTGGGACCTTCTGCTTACCAAGCAGATGCTCTACCACTGAGCCACTGTCCCTCCCCATATGCAGAGTTGTCTCTGCAGGACTGTCCCAGCTTGAGCGGGTGGGTATTATACATTTTGGGACTGAAGACTTCCGGGGGATTTGTGGATAACAACTTGTGGGTGACTAACTTTTGTGGACTTGCCGTTAGGAACAGGGGGAAAAAATGGCTTTATTAACCAAAATATATAGGACCTACAAGGTTAACAACACGTCAGCATTCCAAGCCTGTTCTTAAACTCCGAGGTTCTCCCTTCACAAACACACACAGCAGCACAGCCATTTGGGCAACAGGAAGCCTGCCCCGTCAGCCACCTTGCATTTCCACACTCCACTCCTCGAAGATCCTTTCTGTCAAACTTTTCGAAAAAGTTGCGGCTTCTTAGTCAAAAGCAAGAGATCTCAGAAGTCCTCAGTCCGCTGACAGAGTCTGGTCACAATTCTGCCTCGAGCTTCTTCGTATTAACGGAATTTAGACACAGCAAAGCGCGAGACCCTCACTCCGTCGAGACAAATCCATCGTCTTAGGAGCAACCCTCTTAACAACGGAAGACAGGAGAACAGAAATCTGTACTTCTCTACTTCTATTCAGTCGGATCTTGCGGATCTGCCCCACAAATTGCGCACCACGGCAGATTCCTTCCGCAGCCATTAGGAGAAAGGATACAGAAGATCCAACCTCTCGTCTTGCCCTCTAACGAGGATTCGTTGCGTTCGTTGACCGACATTCAAGCACACCGGTCCACAACAGACCAGACGTAAAATCTCAGGCGTCTTTCCAGTCCGAGGCCTCTTCAACCCAGAAAAGCCACGTGACAAGACTCAAAGCTTCGGTAGGCTGACCTGGAAACGCCTCCCACATTCGGACTGACATGACTCCCCTTGGCCTTAACTGTGTTTCTCCTTGAGCCTTCCCACCATAAGTCACATCCCTTCGGCTCTGACCCGGCTGTCAGGGCCTTTTGGAAGCTGCCTCCCACCCGACAGAGCGAAGCTGCTTCCCGGCTCGGCCCGCCCCTCTGCTCCCCCCCTGCTTCCTCTTCGCCTGGCCCTGGGAGTCCGATTTCAGCGTTTCCATCCAGAAGGCCTCAAAAGACCCGGGCGCCTGATATCCCAGCTCCTGGGTGTCCAGGGGATCTTTGCTCAGCAAGATGCAAATGGCAGGGACGTTGCGCTTGACGGTCAAAGGATCAAGGCCCACCTCGGGCACGATGGGCTCCCAGATCTCCTCTGTTTGCCGGAAGAAGACCTTGGTGACCTGGTGGAGGCTCTTCAGCCGCCGCTTCATGATCTCCACGCAGGTGATGGTCTTGCTGATGGCTTTGCCAGCTCCGCTGAAGAGCAGCTGCCTCACCGAATCCAGCTCCATTTTGCCGATAGCATAGCCCATCAAGTTCCGGATCTTGCTGCCGTCCTTCACTTTCATCTCGATGATGTCTGGGGGCAGGTTGCCGAAAGGGGGAGGGGAGGGCTTCTCCACCGTCTTGGACTTCTGGTAGTTCTCCATGATTCACGCTGTGGCAGAGGAAAGGGAGAGGACAGCTGTTAGCTATGCATCCAGCAGATTGTAGACTCGTCTACAAATACCACATATTCAGGACACTTTGGAACAGGCACAGATAAGAACATAAAAACATAAGAGAAGAAATGCTGGATCAGGCCAATGGCCCATCCAGTCCAACACTCTGTGTCACATAGTGGCCAAAAACCAGGTGCCATCAGGAGGTCCATCAGTGGGGCCAGGACACTAGAAGTCCTCCCATTTTTGTCCCTCCAAGCACCAAGAAGACAGAGCACCATTGCCCTAGACATAAGAGAAGCTATGTCTGAGAGCCCTCTCAGCCCCACCCACCTCACAGGGTGTCTGTTGTGGAGGGAGAAGACATAGGAGATTGTGAGCCGCTCTGAGACTTTGAGATTCAAAGTGGAGGGCGAGATATAAATCCAATATCATCATCATCATCATGTTAGATCAGGCCAATGGCCCATCCAGTCCAACACTCTGTGTCACACAGTGGCCAGAAAACCCCCAGGGGTCATCAGGAGGTCCCCCAGTGGGGCCAGGACCCTAGAAGCCCTCCCACTGTGCCCCCCCATCCCAAACACCCAGAATACGGAGCATCACAGCCCCATACATAAGAACATAAGGGAAGCCATGTTGGATCAGGCCAGTGGCCCATTCAGTCCAACACTCTGTGTCACATAAGAGAAGCCATGTTGGATCAGGCCAATGGCCCATCCAGTCCAACACTCTGTGTCACATAAGAACATAAGAGAAGCCATGTTGGATCAAGCCAATGGCCCATCCAGTCCAACACTGTGTCACAGAAGAACATAAGAGAAGCCCTGTTTGATAAGGCCAATGGCCTATTCAGTCCAACACTCTGTGTCACAGAAGAACATAAGAGAAGTCCTGTTGGATCAGGCCAATGGCCCATCCAGTCCAACACTCTGTGTCACATAAGAGAAGCCCTGTTTGATAAGGCCAATGGCCTATTCAGTCCAACACTCTGTGTCACAGAAGAACATAAGAGAAGTCCTGTTGGATCAGGCCAATGGCCCATCCAGTCCAACACTCTGTGTCACATAAGAACATAAGAGAAGCCCTGTTTGATAAGGCCAATGGCCTATTCAGTCCAACACTCTGTGTCACAGAAGAACATAAGAGAAGTCCTGTTGGATCAGGCCAATGGCCCATCCAGTCCAACACTCTGTGTCACATAAGAGAAGTCATGTTGGATCAACCAATGGCCCATCCAGTCCAACACTGTGTGCCACACACTGGCAAAAAACAAACAAACAGGTGCCATCAGGAGGTCCATCAGTGGGGCCAGGACATCAGTGGGGCCAGGACACTGTGCCCCCCAAGCACCAAGAATACAGAGCATCATTGCCCCAGACATAAGGACGTAAGAGAAGCCATGTTGGATCAGGCCAATGGCCCATCCAGTCCAACACTCTGTGTCATACAGTGGCCAAAAAACCAGGCACAACCAGGAGGTCCATCAGTGGGGCCAGGACACTTTAGAACAGGGGTGTCAAACTCATTTGTTATGAGGGCCAGATCTGACATAAATGGGACCTTGTCGGGCCAGGCCGTGTGTGTGCCTAGTTAAAATTAGGTAGCAGAGCTATATAAACTTTATAAAGGACCCAAAACACAAGGCTTTTTTTTAAAGAAAACCTTAAACCGAAAACATGCTTAAAACATTACAACTTGTTGGTCTTAAAGGTGCTCTCTTTGTATCTCTCATGGGATCCAGGGAACTGGGCAAAGGAAGCTCTGGCTCTTTCCTTCCTTCCCCAGGGAACCAGGAGGGGGGAGGAGCCTCAGCCAATGGAGAATATTGAGGTTTTGCTCTGTAGTTCCTGTGCGATTGAGCAAGCTTGGCAAAGCAAGCTGAGATGCAGAAGAAAGCAAGAGAGAGGGAGAAGGAAGCAGATGACAGCCAGTTGCTCAGGGGCCTGATTCAGCCCCCGGACCGCATGTTTGACACCCCTGAGAATATGCACAGATATAAAGTGTACAGCATTTATTTGCTGAATCGGAAAGGGAGTTGGTCAAGTCCACCAACCAACCATTATTAGCTGCCAGGCTAAACTTGGATGGCCCAGGCTAGCCCAATCTCGTAACATCTAGGAAGCTAAGCAGGTTCTGGTTGGCACTTGGATGGGTGGAAGAAGAGGAGGAGAAGGAGGAGACTGGATTTACACCCCGCCTTTCACTACCTGAAGGAGTCACAGATTGGCTTACAATCTCCTTTCCCTCCCCACAATAGACACCCTGAGAGCAGCGCTCCCTCTACGCTGCGGAGTCTTGTGAGCAAAAAAATTCTACTTTGTGCACTACTGGCATTAAAGTTGTGAGCTACTAGATAAATTAGCTTGCTCTGGGGCCATTTTTCCTGAGCTAAAGCAAAAATGTGTGAGCTGGAGACTAAAAAGACTGTGGGCTAGCTCGCAGTAACTCAGCTTAGAGGCAACGGTGAAGGGTCTGGAGACCAAGTCCTATGAAGAAAGGTTGAAGGAGCTGGGGATGTTTAGCCTGGAGAGGAGGCGGCTGAGAGGAGAGAGGATCACCATCTTCAAGTACATGAAGGGCTGTCCTATAAAGGATGGTGTGGGATTGTTTTCTGTGGCCCCGGAAGGCAGGACCAGAACCAACCGGTTGAAATTAAATCAAAAGAGTTTCTAGCTCAACACTAGGAAGAACTTCCTGACCGTTAGAGCTGTTCCTCAGTGGAACAGGCTTCCTCCTTGGGAGGTGGTGGGCTCTCCTTCCTTGGAGATTTTTAAGCAGAAGGTAGATGGCCATCTGACAGCAATGAGGATCCTGTGAATTTGGGGTAGGTATTTGTGAGTTTCCTGCATTGTAGAAGAAGAAGATGAAGATATTGGATTTATATCCCGCCCTCCACTCCGAAGAGTCTCAGAGTGGCTCACAATCTCCTTTCCCTTCCTCCCCCACAACAGACACCCTGTGAGGTGGGTGGGGCTGGAGAGGGCTCTCACAGCAGCTGCCCTTTCAAGGACAACCTCTGCCAGAGCTATGGCTGACCCAAGGCCATTCCAGCAGGTGCAGGTGGAGGAGTGGGGAATCCAACCCGGTTCTCCCAGATAAGAGTCCGCACACTTAACCGCTACACCAAACTGGCTCTCCATTGTGCAGGGGGTTGGATTAGATGACCCCGGAGATCCCTTCCAACTCTTATGTTGTTAGCCGCCCTGAGCCTGCCTAGGTGGGGAGGGTGGGATACAAATAAAATTTATTATTATTATTATTATGATTGTATGGTTCTGGTCACTGCCTGTGAGCAATACTCCCTCTAAGCCAGGGGTGGCCAAACTGTGGTTTGGCAGCCACATGTGGTTCTCTCACACACATTGTGTGGCTCTTGAAGCCCCCACCATCTCTTCAGCTGGCTTGGAGAATACATTTGTCTCTTTAAATCATTTCTCCAAGGCCAAGAAAGCCAGTGGCTTAGAGCAGGGGTGGCAAACGGTAGCTCTCTAGATGTTTTTTTGCCTACAACTCCCATCAGCCCCAGCCATTGGCCATGCTGGCTGGGGCTGATGGGAGTTGTAGGAAAAAAAAAAAAATCTGGAGAGCTCCCGCTGATCACCCCTGGCTTAGAGAATGCATTTAAAGTTGCGTTCTTTCCACTTCGCCCCCATTTCCTTCCTGCTCTGAAGCATCTGACGTTTATGTCTTGAGGATCTCAAACGTTTGACGTTTATTCTATGTGGCTCTTGCATTAAGCAAGTTTGGCCAACTTTGCTCTAAGCTGTGGAGTCTTGTGAGCCAAAATTCTTCTTTTGTGATCTACTGGCATTAAAGTTGCGAGCTCCTGCGTATAATAGTTTGCCCTGGGGCCCTTTTTCCTGAGCTAACACAAAAAATGTGAAAACTGGGGGCTAAAAAACTGAGCTGGCTCACACTAACTCAGCTCCGAGGGAACACTGCCAGCGAGGTAGGTGAAGACGAGAGTTCTGACAGGAAGTGCTCTTGAGAGGAACAGCTATGAGAACTCGTGACTGACTTAAGGTCACTCCAGCAGCTGCGTGTGCAGGAGTGGAGGCATCAAACCCGATTCTTCCAGATAAGAGTCTGTGCACTTAACCGCTACACCAAACTGGCTCTCCAGGTTTGCTACAGAGACAGGCAACGGCAAAACACCTCTGAACATCTGTTGCCTTAGAGACAAAAAAGATTTGGGGGGTATGAACTTCCAAGAGTCCAAGCTCTCTTTGTCAGATACTGTGGTAAGCTTTGACTCTCAAAAACCTGTACCTCCAAAATCATGCTGGTGTCTAAGTTGCTCCTGGACTCGAATCCAGGTCTTCTACCGCAACTACCAGAGCCATTTAATGCTATATAACAGGGGTGGCCAATGGTAGTTCTCCAGATGTTTTTTTTGCCTACAACTCCCATCAGCCCCAGCCATTGGCCATGCTGGCTGGGGCTGATGGGAGTTGTAGGCAAAAAAACATCTGGAGAACTACCGTTGGCCACCCCTGCTATAGAATTATTGTGACATCTGTTTAAAAGATCATCATTGGAACAGAGAGCCCCCAAAATACATCCTCCGCAGTTTGTGTCCCATTAAGAAGATTAATTCCAGTGGAGTGTCACCCATTTCAACATCCATGTTTAGGGGAGGAACAGTGGCTCAGTGGTAGAGCATGTGCTTGGTAAGCAGAAGGTCCCAGGTTCAATCCCTGGCATCTCCAACTAAAAAGGGTCCAGGCAAGTAGGCGTGAAGAACCTCAGCTTGAGACCCTGGAGAGCCATGAATGGGGCTGTGGCTCAGTGGTAGAGCATCTGCTTGGTTAGCAGAAGGTCCCAGGTTCAATCCCCGGCATCTCCCACTAAAAAGGGTCCAGGCAAAAAGGTGTGAAAAACCTCAGCTTGAGACCCTGGAGAGCCATGAATGGGGCTGTGGCTCAGTGGTAGAGCATCTGCTTGGTGCCGGACCCGGAAGTTACAGCTAGTGCAGAACGCGGCGGCCAGGCTGTTGCTTGGTCTCCCAAGATGGGAACATGTACGGCCGGGGCTACGCGAACTGCACTGGTTACCGATTGTATACCGGGTCCAGTACAAAGTGCTGGTTATCACCTTTAAAGCCCTATATGGCCGAGGACCAGCCTACCTGAAGGACCGTCTCTCCCCGTATGAACCCCAGAGAGCACTGAGGTCAGTAGGAAAGAACAGACTGACTACCCCTGGGCCAAGACAAATTAAACTACAGAATACTCGCTCTCGGGCCTTTTCGGCCGCAGCCCCACATCTCTGGAACCAACTCCCAGAGGAACCTTGATCAGTTCCGCAGGGCCTGCAAGACCACCCTTTTTAAATTAGCTTTTATGAATAACTGAATTATACCGACAACGAAGAAAATCCGCCATCAGTACTAACTAGAAGAGCGTCAAGGATAGTGTTATAATATGTTTTAGTTAATTGTTTTAACAGGTTTTTAAGGTTAATTAATGTTTAATTTAATGTTCCAAATGTAACTGTTTTATTGTTTGGTGCACCATTGGTCATCGTATTGTTAGCCGCCCTGAGCCTGCTTCGGCAGGGGAGGGCGGGGTACAAATAAAAATTTATTATTATTATTATAAGGTCCCAGGTTCAATCCCCGGCATCTCCCACTAAAAAGGGTCCAGGCAAAAAGGTGTGAAAAACCTCAGCTTGAGACCCTGGAGAGCCATGAATGGGGCTGTGGCTCAGTGGTAGAGCATCTGCTTGGTTAGCAGAAGGTCCCAGGTTCAATCCCCGGCATCTCCCACTAAAAAGGGTCCAGGCAAAAAGGTGTGAAAAACCTCAGCTTGAGACCCTGGAGAGCCATGAATGGGGCTGTGGCTCAGTGGTAGAGCATCTGCTTGGTTAGCAGAAGGTCCCAGGTTCAATCCCCGGCATCTCCCACTAAAAAGGGTCCAGGCAAAAAGGTGTGAAAAACCTCAGCTTGAGACCCTGGAGAGCCATGAATGGGGCTGTGGCTCAGTGGTAGAGCATCTGCTTGGTTAGCAGAAGGTCCCAGGTTCAATCCCCGGCATCTCCAACTAAAAAGGGTCCAGGCAAGAAGGCGTGAAGAACCTCAGCTTGAGACCCTGGAGAGCCATGAATGGGGCTGTGGCTCAGTGGTAGAGCATCTGCTTGGTTAGCAGAAGGTCTCAGGTTCAATCCCCGGCATCTCCAACTAAAAAGGGTCCAGGCAAATAGGCGTGAATAACCTCAGCTGGATACCCTGGAGAGCCATGAATGGGGCTGTGGCTCCATGGTAGAGCATCTGCTTGGTAAACAGAAGGTCCCAGGTTCAATCCCCGGCATCTCCAACTAAAAAAGGTAAAAGTCCCCTGTGCACGCACCAGTCATTTTCGACTCTGGGGTGACGTTGCTTTCACAATGTTTTCACGGTAGACTGCAGACTTTTTTACGGGGTGGTTTGCCATTGCCTTCCCCAGTCATCTACACTTTCCCCCAGCAAACTGGGTACTCATTTTATCGACCTCGGAAGGATGGAAGGCTGAGTCAACTTCGAGATGGCTACCTGAACCAGCTTCCACCGGGATCGAACTCAGGTCGTGAGCAGAGAGTTTGGACTGCAGTACTGCCGTTTTACCACTCTGGGCCACGGGGCTCTTGCAAAAGGTCAAGGTAGTCCCCTGTGCAAGCACCAGTCATAAGAACATAAGAGAAGCCATGTTGGATCAGGCCAGTGGCCCATCCAGTCCAACACTCTGTGTCACATAAGAACATAAGAGAAGCCCTGTTGGATCAGGCCAGTGGCCTCTCCAGTCCAACACTCTGTGTCACATAAGAACATAAGAGAAGCCCTGTTGGATCAGGCCAATGGCCCATCCAGTCCAACACTATGTGTCACATAAGAACATAAGAGAAGCCATGTTGGATCAGGCCAGTGGCCCATCCAGTCCAACACTCTGTGTCACATAAGAACATAAGAGAAGCCATGTTGGATCAGGCCAATGGCCCCTCCAGTCCAACACTATGTGTCACATAAGAACATAAGAGAAGCCATGTTGGATCAGGCCAGTGGCCCATCCAGTCCAACACTCTGTGTCACAGAAGAACATAAGAGAAGCCATGTTGGATCAGGCCAATGGCCCCTCCAGTCCAACACTCTGTGTCACACAGTGGCCAATATACGTGTGTGTGTACATATACACACACAGCCATACATATATATATACTGTGCCTAATAGCCATTGATGGACCTCTGCTCCATATTTTTATCCAATCCCCTCTTGAAGTTTGCTATGCTTGTAGCCGCCGCCACCTCCTGTGGCAGTGAATTCCACATGTTAATCACCCTTTGGGTGAAGAAGTACTTCCTTTTATCCGTTTTAACCTGTCTGCTCAGCAATTTCATCCAATGCCCATGAGTTCTTGCATTGTGAAAAAGGGAGAAAAGTACTTCTTTCTCTACTTTCTCCATCCCATGCATAATCTTGTAAACCTCTATCATGTCACCCCGCAGTTGACATTTCTCCAAGCTAAAGAGCCCCAAGCGTTTTAACCTTTCCGACTCTGGGGTGACATAGCTTTCACAACGTTTTCATGGCAGACTTTTAATGGGGTGGTTTGCCAGTGCCTTCCCCAGTCATCTCCACTTTCCCCCCAGCAAGCTGGGTACTCATTTCACCGACCTCGGAAGGATGGAAGGCTGAGTCAATCTCGAGCCAGCTACCTGAAAACCCAGCTTCCGTTGGGGATGTAACTCAGGTCGTGAGCAGAGCTTAGGACAGCAGTACTGCAGCTTTAACACTCTGCGCCATGGGGATCTTTCTTTAAGGCCCCACCAAACCAGGCTTGCTAATTCCTAAGGTGGGGCCTGGAGGGTTATTAGGCCACGAACTGATTTCCAGATTACAGAGATCAGTTTCCCTGGAGGAAAAAGGCAACTGAAGAGGGCGAATTCGATGGCATGCAACAGATGGTAGGTTTAAAAACCCCTTCCCCAATCGCTACCTCCAAATCTCCAAGAACTCCCCAGGCTGGAGTTGGTTACCCTACGTGAAGCACGCCTCCCCCCCCCAACCTCCCCCCCCCCCCCGCATGCCACATCCAACTGCCCCCTCTTTCCTCTGAAGCGGATAGCTGCAAGAGACTTCATGCAATCTCGTGGGGAAAATCTGCATCTGCAAAGCACCCCCTCCCTCACCCTGCAATTCCAGCTAGGGTTGCGAAGCCCAATTGAAGAAATATCTGGGAACTTTGGGGGTGGAGCCAGGAGCAATGATGAAGAACATCATTGAACTCCAAAGGGAGTTCTGGCCATCACATTTAAAGGGACCACAAACCTTTTCAATGCCTTCCCTCCATAGGAAATAATGAAGGCTAGGGGCACCTTCTTTGGGGGCTCATAGAATTGGACTCCCTGGTCCAATCGTTTTGAAACTTGGAGGGTGTTTTGAAGAGAGGCATCAAATGCTATGCTGCAAATTTGGTGCCTCTACCTCAAAAAACAGCCTCCCCACCGGAGCCCCAGGTACCAGCGGATCAATTCTCCATTATACCCTGTGGGAACGTCTCCATAGGGAATAAATGGAGTGCAACCAGCAGACTTCCCCCCCCCCTCCGCTTTCTAATGCCCCTGAAGCCGGGGGATCCCCTGTCCCCACCTGGGGATTGGCAACCCTACCTCCAGCCTACACTGCGAGGGGAGAGCTTGGAGGAAACTCTGCACATGCCCAGTGGCTGCGCTTTGCTCTCCGTCTCTCCAGGCTGCAGTGGGGGAAAGGAAGACCCCCGGGGCCACATTGCCCTGCCCCTCCCGTCCACTCACCAGCCTCCCGCTCTGCAGACGCAAGAGATGGCGGCGCTCACGCGCTTTCCGGGAAGGGGCTGCATCACGCATGCGCATCGAAGACGCCCGGCAAGAGGGACGGAAACGCGCGTGCGCACAGGCGGGGTTCGCGGGGGACCCGAGCCCAGCCTCCGCCCCAAGCCCCGCCCTCTCGTGATAGGATTGGAGGAGGCTGGAGCATGCTCCGCCCCCTCGCTCTTCCCAGCGTGGGTTGATATTTCTGTCGCCTGCAGGGGGCGCCCGGAGCTGCGGTTGGGTTGCGCTTCCTTTCTTTTTTGCTCCTGTCGCTCAATTAGGGTTTCCAAGTCCAATTCAAGAAATATCTGGGGTCTTTGGGGGTGGAGCCAGGAGACTTTGGGGGTGGAGCCAGGAGACATTAGGGGTGGGGCCAAGATCAAGGCTGTGACAAGCATCATTGAACTCCAAAGGGAGTCCTGGCCATCACATTTCAAGGGACGGCACACCTTTTCAATGCCTTCCTTCCATAGGAAATAATGAAGGATAGGGGCACCTTTTTTGGGGGCTCATAGAATTGGACCCCCTGGTCCAATCATTTTGAAACTTGGGGGGTATTTTGGGGAGAGGAACTAGATGCTATACTGAAAATTTGGTGCCTCTACCCCAAACAACAGCCCCCCCAGAGCCCCAGATACCCGCGGATCAATTCTCCATGATTTTCTATGGGAATAAATCTCCATAGGGAATAACAGAGTTCCCAGCAGACATTCCCCTCCCCTCCCCACGCTTTCTGATGACCCTGAAGCGGGGGGAGGGCCTCCGAAGTGGGGCATCCCCTGCCCCCACCTGGGGATTGGCAACCCTATGCACAATCTATGGCACATTTTTACACTGGGAGAAGCGAGGTTTCTACCCTGCAGCCTGCATGATGCAGGCAGCCACAGATTCCAGAGCCTGGATGCGCCTGAGGGAGGGCTGGGAAGCAAGTTCTGCTCTTTGGTAAATGTTTGCATGAGAAGGAGGGCAGTGAGATTCTTCCTTTAGTTGCACCCGAAGAAGTGCAGCTTTTGGAGCAGAGGTCCATCAGTGGCTATTAGCCACAAGGTATAGATGGAATACTTTGTCTGGGGCAGGGATGCTCTGTATTCTTGGTGCTTGGGGGCCACAGTAGGAGAAACGTCAACTCCGTGGTGGCGTTATAGAAGTTTACAAGATTGTGATACAGAAAGTAGAGAAATAAGGACTTTTCTCCCTTTCTCACAATACAAGAACTCGTGGACATTCAATGAAATTGCTGAGCAGTTGGGTTAGAACTTCACTCAAAGGGTGATAAATGCATGGAATTCACTGCCACAGGAGGTAGTGGCGGCTGCAAGCATAGCCAGCTTCAAAAGGGGATTGGATAAACATCTGGAGCAGAGGTCCATCACTGGATATTAGCCACAGCCTATTTTTGGAACTCTCTTTCTGGGGCAAGTGATGCTCTGTATTCCTGGTGCTTGTGGGGAGGCACAGTGGGAGGGCTTCTAGTGTCCTGGCCTCACTGATGGACCTCCTGATTGCGCCTGGTTTTTTGGCCACTGTGTGACACAGAATGTTGGACTGCATGAGCCATTGGCCTGATCCAACATGGCGTCTCTTATGTTCTTATGTGACACAGAATGTTGGACTGCATGAGCCATTGGCCTGATCCAACATGGCGTCTCTTATGTTCTTATGTGACACAGAGTGTTGGACTGGATGGGCCACTGGCCTGATCCAACAGGGCTTCTCTTATGTGACTCAGATTGTTGGACTGGATGGGCCACTGGCCTGATCCAACAGGGCTTCTCTTATGTGACTCAGATTGTTGGACTGGATGGGCCACTGGCCTGATCCAACAGGGCTTCTCTTATGTGACACAGAATGTTGGACTGCATGGGCCATTGGCCTGATCCAACATGGCATCTCTTATGTTCTTATGTGACACAGAGTGTTGGACTGGATGGGCCACTGGCCTGATCCAACAGGGCTTCTCTTACGTTCTTATGTGACAAAGAGTGTCGGACTAGATGGGCCACTGGCCTGATCCAACATGGCTTCTCTTATGTTCTTATGTAACAAAGAGTGTTGGACTGGATGGGCCATTGGCCTAATCCAACAGGGCTTCTCTTATGTTCTTATGTAACACAGAGTGTTGGACTGGATGGGCCATTGGCCTGATCCAACAGGGCTTCTCTTATGTTCTTATGTGACACAGAGTGTTGGACTGGATGGGTCATTGGCCGGATCCAACAGGGCTTCTCTTATGTTCTTATGTAACACAGAGTGTTGGACTGGATGGGTCATTGGCCGGATCCAACAGGGCTTCTCTTATGTTCTTATGTAACACAGAGTGTTGGACTGGATGGGCCATTGGCCTGATCCAACATGGCTTTTCTTATGTTCTCATGTCTGGGGCATTGATGCCCCAAGAGTGAGAGGGTTTCTGGAGTTCTGGCCCTGCCAGTGGACTTAATGATGGCACCTGGGGTTTTGGCTGCTCTGTGACACAGAGTGCTAGACTGGATGGGCCACCGGCTTGATCCAACAGGGCTTCTCTTTTATTCTTATATTTGAGGGAAATGATGCTGTCTTCTTGGTGGTTGGGGGGGGCATAGTGGGAGGGAAGGCTGCTGGAGTTCTGGCCCCACTGATGGACCTCCTGATGGCTCCTGGGTTTTGGCCACTGTGTGACACAGAGTGTTAGACTGGATGGGCCACCGGCCTAATTTAACATGGCTTCTCTTCTGTTGTTCAACTACTTGTGTTATGCTTTTTTTGAGCAGGAATGCAATTCCAGCTGGCTTAGTGTCAGGGGGTGTGGCCAAACATGCAAATGAGTTCTTGCTGGGCATTTCTACAAAAAAGCCGCGTGGCACAATGGTGATGTCAGCGGGTGTGGCCTAATATACAAATGAGTTCCTGCTGGGCCTTTTCTACAAAAAAAGCCCTTGTTATGCCGATCAAGGTTTGAAGGAAGCAGCGCGTTTTTTGAGCAGGAATGCAGTTCCGGCTGGCTTGGTGTCAGGGGGTGTAGCCTAACAGGCAAATGAGTTCCTGCCGGGCTTTTTCTACAAGAAAGCCGTGGGAAATAATAGTGCTGCCAGGGGGTGTGGCTTAGTATGCAAATGAGTTCATGCTGGGCTTTAAAAAAAAAGCCCTGGAAGGAGGTGTTAATGTTCGTATTGTAGGTAAATTTAACAGGATTCACGTGAAAGCAGAATCTTGCACTCCATCTTGAAATCCACATTTTCAGCCAAACTGTGCTATTGTTCATTATCCCTTATTTCACATGATTTGTTACAAAGTGCATTATAAACAGTTGCTATTACAATGGCCTTGCGCTGGACCTTTCCAGAGGCAATGTCCCAAAGAATATGGTTTTCCCGGACGCTCTAGCAATTTGGGAGGGAAACTCTATGGTACCTGGCGCGCGCGCGCACACACACACACACACACACCCCGCCTGCACATGCCCTGTTGCATCACCCCTGCGCATGGGGAGGGCAGGCACAGTGGTGTGGCAGGGGAGTGCAGGGAGGACTCTGGGTGAGCTGCACCCATGCTCTCAGAAGCAATCCAAGACTGCCCTCCAAATGCTTTCTAGAAAAAAGACTGATGTCAGTTCTGAGTTTCATCCCAGAAAGGACATCTGTCCTCTGTAGGAATCGGCATAGACTTTCCAGTGATTCCTAGAAATGTGGGAGAATACTTTTGGGTTTCCCCCAGAAGTGAGATCATGCCAGCAGTCATTTAAAACAACAACAACGTCTTTTGTCATCCCTCAGAGCAGTGGTGGGATGGCCACCCCCTACTCTGCTTAGGCTACTGGGTTGGGGACATCCCCACAATAGCATGGTCTGAGAGCATCCCAATCATCCTTTTGCTGTCTTCAGTAAGCTGTTCCCCAAACCCTCTTCTCTCTCTCCCCCTCCCTCCCTCTCTCTTTTTGAGAACAGCGTAGGCCAAGCATTTTGTCTGAAAGGGAACAGGTGCGTTATCCAATGTCTCACCCAAACCAGTGTTCATGAGAACATCAGACCAATGGTCCATCTAGTTCAGTATCCTGCCTCACACTGTGGCCCACCACTTCCTCTGGAGGTCCAACAACAGGGCAGGGAGGCCGAGGCGTTCCCCTGAGAAGAACCTCAGAAGAGCCCTGCTGGATCAGACCAGGGAGGGTCCATCTGGTCCAGCCTTCTGTCTCACACAGTGGCCAGCCAGTTCCTCTGGAGGGCCAATAAAAGGGCAGGGAGGCTGAGGCCTTCCCCTGAGAAGAACATCAGAAGAGCCCTGCTGGATCAGACCAGGGAGGGTCCATCTAGTCCAGCATCCTGTCTCACATAGTGGCCAGCCAGTTCCTCTGGAGGTCCAACAACAGGGCAAAGAGGCTTAGGCCTTCCCCTGAGAAGAACCTCAGAAGAGTCCTGCTGGATCAGACCAGGGAGGGTCCACTTTAGACCAGCATCCAATCTCACACAGTGGTCAACCAGTTCCTCTGGAGGGCCAACAACAGGGCAGGGAGGCTGAGGCTTTCCCCTGAGAAGAACATCAGAAGAGCCATGCTGGATCAGACCAGTAGTCCATCTAATCCAGCCTCCTGTCTCACACAGCGGCCAGCCAGTTCCTCTGGAGGGCCAATAACAGGGCAGGGAGGCTGAGGCCTTCCCCTGAGAAGAACATCAGAAGAGCCCTGCTGGATCAGACCAGGGAGGGTCCATCTAGTCCAGCATCCTGTCTCACACAGGGGCCAGCCAGTTCCTCTGGAGGGCCAACAACAGGGCAGAGAGGCCGAAGCCTTCCCCTGAGAAGAACCTCAGAAGAGCCCTGCTGGATCAGACCAGTGAGGGTCCATCTAGTCCAGCCTCCTGTCTCACACAGTGGCCAGCCAGTTCCTCTGGAGGGCCAACAACAGGGCAGAGAGGCCGAGGCCTTCCCCTGAGAAGAACATCAGAAGAGCCCTGCTGGATCAGACCAATGAGGGTCCACTTTAGCCCAGCATCCTGTCTCACACATGGGCCAGCCAGTTCCTCTGAAGGGCTGACAACAGGGCAGAGAGGCTGAGGCCTTCCCCTGAGAAGAACATCAGAAGAGCCCTGCTGGATCAGACCAATGAGGGTCCACTTTAGCCCAGCATCCTGTCTCACACATTGGCCAGCCAGTTCCTCTGAAGGGCTGACAACAGGGCAGAGAGGCCGAGGCCTTCCCCTGAGAAGAACATCAGAAGAGCCCTGCTGGGTCAGACCAGAGAGGGTCCATCTAGTGCAGTCTCCTGTCTCACAAAGAGGCCAGCCAGTTCCTCTGGAGGGCCAACAACAGGGCAGAGAGGCCGAGGCCTTCCCCTGAGAAGAACCTCAGAAGAGCCCTGCTGGATCAGACCAGGGAGGGTCCATCTAGTCCAGCCTCCTGTCTCACGCAGTGGCCAACCAGTTCCTCTGGAGGGCCAACAACAGGGCAGAGAGGCCGAGGCCTTCCCCTGAGAAGAACCTCAGAAGAGCCCTGCTGGATCAGACCAGGGAGGGTCCATCTAGTCCAGCCTCCTGTCTCACACAGTGGCCAACCAGTTCCTCTGGAGGGCCAACAACAGGGTGCAGAGGCCGAGACCTTCCCCTGGTGTGGCCTCCTGACTCTGGGATTCAGAGGGATTGGTGCCTCTGTATGTGAGAAGTTCTCCTCAGTCAACATGGTTAGTAACCATTGAAGACTTCAGGCATTCTAGATATTAACAATAAATAGCATTTGAAAATTATAATCTTCCCTTCCCCAGCCCTGTGATCTTGAGCCATATGCTTTCCAGCTCCAAGTGGAGGCTGCGTCAGGAAGGTCTCTTGCTGTGAGTTCCTCAGGAGTTCTTCATTTCCAGTATTGTTTATTTGCTTATCAGTTATAGGCTCCGCAATATATTTTATACCTGGGTGTTATTTTCATTGCTTATTAGTCCAACGGCATGTCATATCTGTTTGATTATAGACTGATTTAATCATTGTATGCATTGACGCATAATCACCCTGTGGTTTATTCAATTTATAATCACCATGGAATCCGATTTTGCTTTCGTTATAGACGAAACCTTGATAGACAGAAGAGAATCTACGGGAGCATCGGCCTTTAGAGTCTACGACAAGGAATGTTGCTCTCATGTCCTTAGCGACGGTCTGGCCTGGGACAGGGCAGATGCTCTCATCCAGAGGACAGTAGCGTGGACTGAAACAGAGACCGTGGATGCTGGGGAACTTTTTCAGAGCTGCGAAGAGCGGCAAGTTAGAGCATGTAACAACCCCTCTGGTTCGAGGCAGAGGAAGGTGTTCTCTTTACAGTGACAGACAAGGCAGCACAACTCCAAGATAAGCAAAAATATTACTTTATTGAGCCGGCAGGCAGTTTTAAAACAGACCGGTGCAAGAAAACAACAACGTTATAAAATATAACTAACTAATAAGACTTGCATCACCCCATAATCACCAGCCGGTAAGCAGGACGGCTTTTTGCCAAGAAAACAGTAGTAAAAGAAACCCCAACAGTTTTGGGAACAGTATAAATCCCCCTCAGCTGGCTGATGACAAGCCAAAAATGGGCATCCCGGAAGAACCAGTCAACCCAACGCAGCTGAGGGTAACCATTAATTAGAAAGAGATTAGAACAACTCCTTCCAAGGTCACACATAACCAAACACTGCTGGAAGAATAAACATTGGCAAGCAGCCCAGAAATCAAAACTTGAAAGAAGCTAAGTTGGAAATTCATCGGATCCTTTAAGGTGAAAAGGGTGATTGAGGTCACGGTGGAAGTCAGTTCGCCTAAAAGCTTTAAAGGTATCCATCGTGTGTTCCCTTGCAGTTGGTTGAAGAAAGGCCTTGGTCCTGACGTTTGGCATCCCCAGCCACCTGCCCCCCCCCCCCCAACAACACAATGAAGTGGAACAAATCCTGGACTCCAAGTTGTGTAAGAGGGTTCTGTATTACCTGATCAAATGGACCCAATTCTCACCAGCTCATGAGTGGGCCCGTTATGATCAGGTGTGCGCCCCCAAACCATTTAAGCAATTCCACTCCTTGAACCCGGGGAAACCCGGGGGGACCTGATTTTTGAGTGTGTGTGTGGGGAGAATATCAGGATGGTCTCTTCACATGAGTTCCTCATGACTTCTTCATTTCCAGTATTCTTTGCTTATTGGTTATAGGCTCAGCAATGTGTTTTATGTTACTCCGCAGTCGACGTTTCTCCAAGCTAAAGAGCCCCAAGCGTGTCAACCTTTCTTCATAGGGAAAGTACTCCAGCCCTTTAATCATTCTAGTTGCCCTTTTCTGGACTTTCTCCAATGCTATAATATCCTTTTTGAGGTGCAGCGACCAGAACTGCACACAGTACTCCAAATGAGACAGCACCATCGATTTATACAGGGGCATTATGATACTGGCTGATTTGTTTTCAATTCCCTTCCTAATAATTCCCAGCATGGCGTTGGCCTTTTTTATTGCAACCGCACACTGTTTTCATTGCTTAGTAATGAAATTGCTTATTAATTTTCATTGCTTATTAATCCAACATCACCATGTGTTTATTATAGACTCATTCAATCATTGTTATCTATATGCATTGAGACGTAATCATCATATGATTTATTCCATGGAACCCAATATACTTTTGTTATGGATCTAACCTTGTCAGTCATAGAAGAGAAAACACGGGGGCATTAGAGTCTACTGCAAGGAGTGTCCTTCTCTGGTTTCCTTAGCAACGGTCTGGCCTGGGGCAGGGCGGATGCTCTCATCCGGATGAAAATAGCCTAGACTGAAACAGAGACAGTGGATGCTGGGGACTTTTTCAGAGCTGCGAAGAGCTAGGGTAGTGCCGGCGGCAGCTGTGTCAGTGGGGCTGCCTGTGGTGGCGGCTGTGCCGGCAGGGGAGCCTGAGACAGAATTGGTGCGGAGTTTGAGGCACAGAAGAAGATATTGGATTTGTATCCCACCCTCCACTCCAAAGAGTCTCAAAGTGGCTCACGATCTCCTTTCCCTTCCTCCCTCACAACAGGCACCCTGTGAGGTAGATGAAGATATTGGATTTATATCCCACCCTCCACTCCAAAGAGTCTCAAAGTGGCTCACGATCTCCTTTCCCTTCCTCCCCCACAACAGACACCCTGTGAGGTAGATGAAGATATTGGATTTATATCCCGCCCTCCACTCCGAAGAGTCTCAGAGCGGCTCACCATCTCCTTTCCCTTCCTCCCCCACAACGGACACCCTGTGAGGTAGAAGAAGATATTCGATTTATATCCCGCCCTTCACTCTAAAGAGTCTCAGAGCAGCTCACAATCTCCTTTCCCTTCCTCCCAACAACAGACACCCTGTGAGGTGGGTGGGGGCTGGAGAGGGCTCTCCCAGAAGCTGCCCTTTCAAGGACAATGTGAGGGCTATGGCTGACCCAAGGCCATTCCAGCAGCTGCAAGTGGAGGAGTGGGAATCAAACCTGGTTCTCCCAGATAAGAGTCCACGCACTTAACCACTACACCAAACCACTACACCAAACTAGCTAAATCCTGGGGGGATAGGTAGGGCACCAGCTGGCTGGCCTGCCAAAGATAGTGAAAGGCAGATCGAGCAACTGCAGTGACCTGGGCCTCCATAGTAAGTGAGGCATCCAGTATCACTCCCAGACTCCTCACTTTCTGAACCGGCGCAAGAGATGCACCATCCAGGGTTGGGAGTCGGAGGCCCAACTCTAGTCCCCCACGGTTCAGTACAGAACCTCCATCTTGGTTGGATTGCGTTTCAGCCGGCTTTGTTGCAACCATCCAGCCACGGCTTCCAAGGCCCCGGTCAAATGCTCCAGAGTGGTGTCTGAATGGCTGTCCATCGACAGATAAAGCTGGGTGTCATCCGCATATCGGTGACAGCCCAGTCCAAAACCTCGAGCAATCTGGGCAAGGAGGCGTGTGGAGAAACGCCATCTTGGTTGGGAGGGAACACGAAACTGCTAGGCAGGCTTTGGGGCCTAGCCGGCCCCTCACTCCCCCTCCCTTCCA